>NC_067162.1:8722061-9022061 GCF_903995435.1 Acomys russatus
TAATAAAGGAGCAACAATATTTTTCATTATAAATTATGCATGTTAGTAATTTATTCTGCATTCAGTCTCCAATTATAATTATCTAAATTAAAGAAATTAGAAGCTCACAATTATTAAAGATATAAATATTTGAAAATTTTCAATGCATATTAATGATTTATGATTGAACGTATTGCAGCTAAATATTTTCAAAACTCATTGATTACTTCAGGGAGACAAAGGGAATAAGATTGATAGAGTCAGTATCTCTGTGAAAGGTCTTCTATTAGACATGGAATAGGAAATATTAGCAGAATAATCTATATCAAGAAAAAAGCAAGCAGTATTTGTAAGGTCTTTTTGTTGTTATTGTTAAAAAGAGCCAACAATCTGTGTCAAAGAGATAGCACAGGGAAAACGTTTGTTCCTAGCATTCATGAGGTCTTACATTCAACCCTGAGAACTGAATAAAAAGAAAGGACTAAATGCTTGAACATTTAAAGAGTATTTAGGGAAAGCAATACAATATGAATTATTCATATATATAAATCTGAAGACTACCATAGTTATGGGTAATAAATGTTGTTACTGTGAGATCATTACTAGGAAGTATAAACATTACAGAGATTATTCCAATTTACATTTTATGTTTTCAGTGCTAGAAATATTTCATGGATTATTTTATTGTTATTTACCCGATAGATACTTAACAATATTTATATCAATAGTTACAATAATTGGAGCTACTGATTCTCAGGTACTCCAGACATGTATATAATAAAACTGATTGATTAGGAGGTGTGTGTGTGTGTGTGTCTGTGTGTGTGTCTGTGTGTGTGTCTTCACACTCACATCTAGCCTTCACATTAACTCAGATATAATTATCATCCTGCTTTTCAATAAGGTTATGTTAATGTATAGCAAAATTTCATTGCCTGTGAAAAACCCACAAATAACAAAACAAAAATACAGACTTCATCCTAGGATTGCCTGGCCCTCCAGTATATAAGCATAATTTTATACTAGAATAATTATGTGCTGTGTATACTGATTTCCATTAGGAAGAAAAATATCCTGGTACTTATAGAACTATAGAAATTTATAGGCTAATAACACATATTTTTATTTTTAATCATTTATTGCCTTTTATTACTATTTCTCTAGTGGGATGTATTTTTAGGTAATAAGAGAGAGAGATTTTTCTTCTATTGAAATAACATCTATTAGAATGCAGCCATTCGCCTCACAAGGAGCTAGGATTTTAACTTCCTATTTCTAAGAGTGTTCTGGGTCGGTACTAAATTGACTTTGCAATCTCATTTGTACAAAGTCAATTCTCCATAGTTTTATCATCAACTTCCTGTCAGATGGCTTTTATTCAAATATTTGCTTTTATTTAGTAAAGGGAATTAAAAATATTTTAGGTCCTGTGATTCCAGAGCTCAACAATCGTAAACCATTTCATAAATGGTGTCCCTTAACATCCATGGGGCTTCCAATAGAACAAACCAAAGACTGTCAGATAATTAATTTGTTGGGTTGGGGAGTGATATGTGCTCTCTAGAGTGTTTTCCGTGTTTCTGGATACTTTGCCTTTTAGAGTTCTTTGTAAATCAACATCCATCAATTTGCCTATGAAATAGATTCCTGTCCATTGATAATATTCAACTTTATGTATTCGGACCTGTCTATCACACACCCATCACACTGACATTTTAGCTTGCTGCAGGCATTGGGCCAACTCTCAAATGCGGCTCATAGATTATATCATTAGTTTTTATTTCTTCTACTTCGTCTTCTGTGCCTCCTTCAGGATTTTGTATGTGTGTGTTGATGCAGTATCAAATATTGTCATAATTTTAAACTCCATATTGATATCTCTGTTTCAAGGAGTCTGATTTATAAACCAAGAATCTATGTAAAGATTGAAGTTTGTCCATTCCTGAAAAAAAAAAAAAAACTTGATTTATTTAACTTTCTCTAAACTTGAGACACACACAGGCTAATGTGTTTTATATATATATATATAATCTCAAGCATAAAACCAGGTCTAACCTATCCTGGTTATTTTTTGTCAAAACTTGTCAAGCTGTAGAGTCTCCTGAGAAGAGGCAACCAGCCTACACTGAGGAGTCATCTCCCTCAGAATGGCCTGCAGACATGTCCATGGGACACTTCCTGGGTTAATAATGGGTGTGAGGAGGTCCTTTCCTCCTCCAGTCATGGCATTTCTCCCAACAACAAAACCCAAATGATCTCACTTTCCTCTGCTTGCACCCCTTGCTTATCTGCTACCTCTCCTTCATTAAACCACTCTTGTGGTGTAACACCACAGCAGCCACACTGACTGACTCATCATCGTTCTCAGGAAAGGAATGCCATATGCCTTAAGTATTGTTGGGGAGAAGACAGCTCAGTGAAACATGTGGCAACCTGACCCTCCCCCTGGTCCTTGGGGCCTCAGTAGTGTGAAATCTGCCAAGTGAGAGACTCTCCTGTTAGAAATAGGACATGAGCCCCACAGTGTGTGAAACCTGTGAATCGAGGGGCAGGTCTGTGAGAGAGGACCCATGATCACCCATGGTGTGTTAATCCTCTGGAGGGAGGGGTAGT
Source organism: Acomys russatus (assembly GCF_903995435.1). Taxonomy (NCBI): domain Eukaryota; kingdom Metazoa; phylum Chordata; class Mammalia; order Rodentia; family Muridae; genus Acomys; species Acomys russatus. The sequence goes on from NC_067162.1 coordinate 8,724,654, forward strand.
TTTGTGAGAGAGGGCTCATGAGCCCCCATGGTATATAAAAGCTGAGAGTTAGCAAGTTCTCTGTTAAATGCGGGATATGAGAGCAGAACTGTGTGTGTGTTAAAGCTATGGGGTCTCGTTAGTCCGTCTGTTCCACACACAGCTTCAGCCCTGTGCCCGTTAGATAGCCAATCAGCCAGCATTCCTCCCTTAGAGCTCTGAGCCTCTGATGAAAACAGAGGCTGGACCAAGAGGACCTCTAAGAGTCTCTATTAATGCCACCAGTTTGAGTGGAAGAGAGGCTTTAAGCAACTTAGGAGTCTAAATAAAGAGGAACATGTTGGGGGTGGAGGGTACCCCTTTCAAAGCTTGCCTGCCTAATAGTCGACCCAGACGGTGACTTCTGAATGATGTGCATCAAAGCGCTAAGAAAATAGATGGGAAGGGAATACACACTGCCCTTAGAATTCTCCTGGTAATTCTAGAATGAAGCTGCTGCAACACTTAATTTTAATAAGAAAAGTAAACTCCAAGCGATTACCACAGTTAGCTCCGGGTGGTATTTTTACTCTTTCTGATGGCCATCTGTTTGGCAAACAGTGCGGCCAATTCCAGCATTATTGTGGCACATTGTTTCAAGTGACACAAATGATGGCTCTGTTGGACCCGGGGTGATTATCTGCTTCATAGTTATTACAAAAGGGCACAGAGAAGAATAAAAAAAAATGTACCTGAAAAATACTGTCTCCCCTTAGAGTTTACAACTGCTTCTCCCATTGAACATTTTCCATGGGCTGGTTATGAGAACAGGAAATGAAGCCAAGCAATAAAACCTCAAAGCCTCTGTAGTAACAAACTTCCTCCCATGAGACTCCACTTCTTAATGGTTCTAGAACCTTCCTAATCAGTGATGTTAGCTGTGAACCAAGGATGTAAGCACAATAGCCTCTGGGGGACCATTCCACATTCAAACCACAATGCCTTTCATGAGCAGGAAGGTCTGATGTGAACCAAGTAGGTGGCACCAGACAGTTTGTTACTCATTGCCTTGCGATGCCACTTAGACGTCTAGCTGGATATAACTGCAAAATTCAGAGGAAGGATAGCAGGCTACCAAGAAGAGACTTGATACCCTATGAGCATATACAGGAGGAAGAGATCCCCCTCAGTCACAGTCATAGGGGAAGGGAGTAAGGGGAAAATGGGAGGATACAAGGGATGGGATAACAATTGAGATGTAATATGAATAAAGTAATAAAATATATTTTTAAATAGTAATAATAATTCAGAGAGGACAGCTAGAGAGATGATTTTAAGATTCATCAACATAAAATAATGAGAAACTTCAGGGAACTTTTTGAACTAGAAAAAGTAGAAACTGGCCATAGTGGCACATATATGCAACCCCAGCATCTGGGAAGCAGAGGATAGAGAACTGATGGAAGTTCAAGACCAGCCTGGTCCATGTATTGAGTTAAATACCAGCCTTGACTATAATCTGAGACCCTGACTCATAAAAAGGCAAAGAGTGCCATCCTATGTCCTTCATGCTTTAACACCAATAAATGAGAGACAGAAAAGAGCTAAGCAGTCTATGTCTTGTCAGGGCATGTTTTGTTTGCACATGCGTGCATACACAGAGAGAGAGAGAGAGAGAGAGAGAGAGAGAGAGAGAGAGAGAGAGAGAGAGAGAGAGAGAGAGAGAAGAGAAGAGAAGAGAAGAGGAGAGAAGAGACGAGAAGAGGAGAGGAGAGGAGAGAGAGGGAGAGGGAGAGAGAAGTGAGAGAGAAAGAGAGAGAGAGAGGGAGAGAGGGGGAGGGAGGGAAAGGGGAGGGAGGGAGAGAGATGAGAGGGAGGGAGAGAGGAGAGGAGAGATTTACCTAAGGGAGAAAAACAGAAGGTAACTTTAAAATTGCTTTATTTACTCATTTTTACTGTCATGAAAGTACTGTGTACTTTTGTGTAATTCTCACAGTAATCCTGTGGGAGATGAGAATGTTCTCATTTTAACAGGAAGAAGTTGAGGCCTAATAGAGTTAGGTAATAGGGAGCTGGGCTGTTTCCTTCCATGATTTTCCTGCCTACAACTTTATGTGCGCTGTGCCCTGTTACCAATATCTGCTCACATCCCTGGCTGCTTGGAGAATAAGGTAGGCTACAGTCTAGTGGCGTACATGTGCATCTGTTTTTATGTGGGAGTCTCAGGACAGAGCAAGAGTGCAGCTCAGGTTCCTGGCCCACCAAGGAAGGGAGGTACGGTTGTCCAAGCACCGCTGCTCTCTGCTGAGGTTTACCAAGAGGGAAAGAAGCCCGAGGGCTTGACCATTAATTCCATCCTAATTCAGAGTGTCTCATTATAAACTCCAGAAGGCTATTAATTAGAGGGTGAAACCATGTTGGCTGACATTTTAAAATGTTGTATCGGTGTTTAATGGCCACAATGTTACTTTGATCTGTTACATTGGAACAATTAGAACTAAGCCATCATTGCTCGGACTTTTTCTCTCCTTCCTATGCCTCTGGAACAACAACTCATGAGACTCAAAAATATATTTACAGATTCCTAGGCCATATAGCTAGGCTCTTCTCTGACTAGAGCATAACTTAAAATAACCTATTTATATTAATATTCATTCTTCCACGTGGCTGGTTACCTCTGCTCTGGTACCAGGTGTCTTCCCTCTTCACGTCTTGTGAGCTGAATTTCCCACACGTGGCTCTCTCCCCAAATCCTCTCTGTCTACTGATGTTCCGCCTTCTATTTTCTGCCTAAGCTATACGCCATCAGATTTATTATTCGCAGGTTCTACATCCATCCAATATGCAAGCTATTCCTTCCATAAGACATGTTGTTGGCATTTCTTTAGAAAGAAAACCACACTTGTATAGTTACTGCATAATGTATATCTCTATGTGTATACCCATTTATTTGCTAAAGTGTCCTATTTATTTGTCCATCAATGTGTAGAAGAAGTAATGTATTCAGCGGGTTGTTTCTTTGTATGTATGCGTGTGCATGTTTGTGTGCAGGTGCATATGCCCATACACTCATGCTTGAAAATGGGAGGAAATTTTCAGTTGCCTGGTCCAATGTGTGGCGTGGAACACTGCACTCCCAAGGAGCCTTAGCCAACCTCCCTGTGTCTGCCCCACCTCCGCTGAATACTGAGGTAGTGGGCAAGTAAATACACACTAGGTGCTTATGGGAACTCTAGGGATCTGAACTGAGGCCATCATCCTTGTGCGGCAAGTGCATCTAGTGCTGAGGTATCTTCCAAGACTGTGTTTCTTTTTTAATGTCTTTTAAATAAGCAGCACCAGACATTTCAGCTCATCTCTGCTTAGAGAGGCCAATATCTGATACTGTGCTCTCGTCTTGCCATGGGTTCTGCCAGGCGCTGGAGCTTGACTCTGCATGCATCTGTCATCAGCCTTGCCCTCCCTTTCCTCTTCCTCTCCTGCATCTTCACCTCACTGTATCCAAGTCAAACGTTACATATATGTCTTTAAGAACATTCCTCCACCTGGCCCCTGGATTCACTCCCTTTCCAGTTACACAAACTCCTCCGGGCAGCAGTCTGTCTCCCTTTGCCTCCACCACACAGCTGTTTTGTATGTACATCTCGCCTTCCGTTTCTCCCCGTCGCCTTCTCTTCTCCTGTTCCTTGTATTTCTCCCTCAGCTTTCATACATCCTGTTACTGTGCGCAGTCCTTCACGATGGACACTGCACATCTGTTTGGCCCAGGCAGGGCTACACTTTCCAAGCTTCTGAACATCTCTGGGGCACTTGCTTTAAATTCCAGCCTCAAAGAACCGAAGGAAGAAGGAAAAGTGGAGAGAGAACCTCACATGGACAAATCAAATTTGTTTCACTGTGCGGCATGCTTACTAAAACACAACCTGCACATTTCCTGTTAGCTTTTTATACACACGTCACTAACCTTAAATTTTTCACCATAATGTTTCTCCTCAGTCCTTTAATCACTTTTAATATTTCTTTCTGGACTTGACTCAAATATTCTCCTTTCTAAAGCTCAAAGACCAAACCAAGCTCTCTGATAAGGTCTGATGGAAATAATTATACTTAAAACTCATTTTATCTCCTTCATTCTCTTTATTTTTTTAGTAATAAGAAAAATTAAACTGAACTTATGGCTGCTTTTACTATCTGTTCATTAATTATAAGTGCTTTATAGGTACTTTCTTTTTAAAAACAATCTGTACACACAACTGAAAGTACGACCGCTCATATGATTGCCTCCCCAAGAAGATATTTTCACTTTCTATGTATTTTGTGAAACAAAAACTTAACAATTAAACTAAAATGTGACATCAAGGAAAATTAAATTATTTTTAGCTAAGAGGTCAGTTTTATTTACTTTTGATTCTCAAAATTGAGTCCAAAATATATCGGAGGAGCAAGAACTGACTTAGAGACCATATAGAAGATCCACCTGCTTGGAATTCTTGGTGAGCTATTACCTGTGCTTTTAGGAGGGAAAATATGATCTCTGGAATGTTGCATTTGCCTGCATGTGACTGATCACAGGAAACATGTTTAAAGGGTCTCCAGTCATGTCAGGAAAGAACGTGGCTTATTCAATAAAGAGATGGGGTTCAAAGCCTCTACCTGTTGATTTGGAACTGTTTAAAGTCCATAAAAAGTAAATGTCATTTCCATTTTGGTCACCTGTAACCAGTGACTAAAGCATCCAGAAGAGAAGACAGTCATCTCACAGTAACGCTCACTGCACATGGTTCTCTCTGTTTCCTGTACTTCCCCTGTCTTTCAAGGATTCCAGGGACACTGCCTAACATTTGTCATCTATGTTAAGTCACAAGCATTCTTTTCTGAGTCAATGGGTCATCCTAACTTGAAAGTCATCCTTTTCCTCTGATTGGAAAGGATCCCAAGCCTCACATTTCCCTGGTCCCTTTGCCCTAGTGTCCTCTTACTTACAGTCATCCTTCCCGTAGAATTTCCCCTCAGGAATCCATGCAGTGCCCTTGAACACAGTCCACACACTCTATGTGGCTTTTATTTAAGTAGTCCTAGATTTTTCATTCTTTGCAACTAAATTTGTTTATGTTTACTGTTAAAAAAGAAATAACCCATTGCCTAGACTTCTGTAACAGCGATATTGTATCTTCCAGGTCACTTTCTTTGAAGACTTTAAACTATTGTTTTTATGTATTCATTTGTGTATGTGCCTGTACACATACACTCACATGCATGCATACAAATGCACACACACACACACACACACACACACACACACACACACACAGGTTAAAATAGCATAGTGAATCTCCCAGAGTTGGAACTGCAGGTGGTTTTGAGGCACCTAATATGGGTGCTGAAACTCAGAATCAGGACCCCTGTAAGAGCCACAAGTGCTCTTAAGCCCTAGGACAGGACTGTTCTTAGAGTTCACATGTTAATATTACATTCTAAACTCAAGTTGTGGATTATATTAGAAAACATTTTAAATGTGTCTGATAACCCTGCAACAAGCCTTAAAGGCTGTCTTTACTTCTAGATTAATAGAAATGACTCCACCCTTGATATCACTGGTTAAAGTTGCACACACGTTTAAATATTTGCAACATTGTTATGCAGTTCTGGGAGTCTTCTCTTAGTGTTCTAACTATACTCAAAGTCTGAAGTTCTGGAAGATCGTTTGCCATCAAGTATGTCTGTAAGCATGATGAAAGTGCAGGTCTAGCACACTCATTGGGTCTATCTGGAGTTGTGTAGTCTCATGGATATTGAGCTAACCTGAAAAAAGAAAAACAACAAATAAACATCTTTCCTTACCTTAGACTATGACATAAGGAAAACAGGGAACATAGAAATTATATTCTAAAGATGCTTTCTTTTACTTGCTCTTTAGGAACCAAAGAAAGGCTTTATTTCCTCTGGCATTGTTTAGACTCAAATAGAAGATTTATCTTAAAGTACTTTTAAATGGGAGAGTATTTGGTCCTCTGATTGCTTGGAGGATTTCTTTTTCTCTTTTTTTTCGTTTTTTTTTTCCTTAAAAATGGCCATCCTACCAATGTAATCTACAAATTCAGTGCAGTTCCCACAAGAAATTTCTAAGGCTCTCATGGGTACCCACCATGCTTTATATCCCCCTCTTATACTGATATGACAATTTAAGATCTGATAGAATTCAGAAGCTGAGGGCAGGAGTTCTTTATAAATACACGATTCTCTATAAATATTGATTTATAAGTGACTATTGAGTCAAATAAAGCTCTTTTAAGATATTGGCTTTAAAACAATGGGTCATAAGTCATGGTAGTATTTTCCACAACTCCAACCTTAAAGCAGGTGATTAAAATGCAAAATAGCCTCAGGTTGTTACTGATCAGAAGAAAAGTTGTTTGGTTTTCGATTAGTTTTAATTTCTGATTTCCTTTGGGGAGCTTGAAGTAGTATAGCAGATAAAGAAATAAAATACGGACTAACAAAGCTATTAATGAATAATTATCCCCACTAGGCAAGTAAGGCATCCTAGCTTGCTGTGTAGAGTTCTCAATGATTTGAGAGACTCCGTGTGATGAGTGACTTAAGACCCTACACTCAGCATTGTCAATAACAGAAAAATGAGGAAACAAGCAAAAACTATAAAATCATGAATACCAGGTTTTGTTTGAAGAACCACCTAAACATACAGGCAGCGTGCATTTAAATGTGAGGCATGTCTTTTACTCATTCCTATTCAAAATGATCGCCTTGAGAGGCGTTTGAAGATCATTTTGCACCCTTCATAGTCAGTAGCTGCCCTTAAATGTCCGATCATATTGCACTTCTTTGGGGACACCCCTGAGATTTGCTTGCATGGTGATCCTAGGGCACTGCTAAGTAGCATTAATGACAGTGAATTGTCAGGTTGAAAGGCAGTCATCAATTACTTCTCATAATCTCCTGGTAAAGCAATTGCTAATAATACCGCTGATAGCATCCTTTATACTCGGCGCAGGCAAAGTCCTGAAAACCCCATTGCTGTCCATGAAGAAATGTCCATTTGTGCTGTTCTTGGAAGGAAGAAAGGAGACAGTCCCAAGGCCACCTGTCTTCTCTGGGCACATCACTAGCTTTACACATCAAGCAGCTTTGTAGCCAGGCTACTTTGAATTCTAGCTGAGTAATAAGATGATTACATGGGAGGCAAGTTTAATGCATGACTCTAATCTCCAGAGATAGAAGTTAATAAGCAACAAATTAATTTGATCCCAAAATTGCCCTTCCAAAACCAAAAACCCCTTGACTTAGTAGTGTTGACTTGGAAGCACACACAGCATCCAGACTGTAAAACAGCAAGTATGCTCTTTTGAGTGGCCCCTGCACTCAAAAGTGCAATCGGATATAAATTGGCATCCTTAACTTAGAGTAAGGATCATTATGATAAAATGCTTTTTCGCCCTTAGTTTCCTTTCTCCCCTATTGGTCCAAGTGCTCTATTCCTCTAGTAGTGCCTATTTATAGGATCAGCCCAGTAGGAAAGCGGGCACTTCTGCACTTCATGTTCATAAATTGTAGCTAGTATTTGCACCTGAATTTGCAAACAGCATAGAACATGTACATTGGAATAGATGAATAGATGATTGATGGACAGTGATGAGGAGGAGGAGGAAGAATGAAGGAAGGAAGATAATGTCAATAGAAGACTCCATTCTTCTTAGGGAGTATTGAGAATCAGTCTATTAATAAAGCTGCAAAGATAACGTTCATGTAAAAACTGGCCAAGTCAGGAGGACATGTTTTAAGGATGATATTTATAATAATTACAATTTCAAGAGCTACCATATAGTCAGCCTTAGATTATGCCTGGTACTATAGTTTCTTTCATGTGTCCTCTCACGTAATGCTTTCAAACACTTTACAGTTTATGTGTCTATGAAGACATCGTAATGGAGAAATCTTACTTGAAGTATATGCATCCCGTAGATGAAAACAGCTGAGATTAGAAAGGTCAAGTACTATCTCGGTGCCTCTCTTTATATCTCTAAAAATCCAATAGGATCTCAGAGCCTCCAGCCCTGCTTTGCCCTTTGCCCTGCCTGCACGCACGCAGTCTCGGACTGACACTGTGAATGTGGATAGAAGGAAATTCCTTGAAAAGTACATTTTCTGCATTCCTGGAACTGCCCCATCCTGGGGGGGGGGGAGGGTCGGTTATTTTTAACATTGGATCTGGTACCTGAAAGTAATGTATCCATTGCTATGTGGTACTGTGTTATCCATTTTGAATAAGTATGGCGGCTACTTGCCTGGCCCTTGTGGTGCATACATAACTACCTCTGTGGAGGTATGAGCAATCTAGGTAGAATAAGGCAGATGCCACTGGTCCTCTAGTATATCAGTGTGGCCTTATGGACACATCCACTTTGAGATCTAATGGTTTTCATCCTCGTTCGGGTATGTGTCATTCCTGGTGAAGAAGGTTTGTGCTATACTACCAAGCTGCATGAATAGATAGATAGATAGATAGATAGATAGATAGATAGATAGACAGACAGATAGATGCTTTGACTTACACAAGTAAATTCATAGCAGTTCTATGTTTGTGGGTTGCTGCCATTTTAGAGACAAGGAAATTCAGATGTCATATGTTGACTCATTTGCCCAAGAACACTCAAATAAGGCATGAGAAGAACAGATGTTGAAATAGGTGTTCAGACTCTAAAACCACCAGTGAGATTTTTCCCCGTGGGCAGATTGCGCTGACGGAGTCTAAGTAGAAAAAGTCAAACTTGAGGCTCTTTGTCTCAGTTTGGCTGTACTGTGGTGGTGAGGTACACAACAGCAGAGTCTTCTTTTCAGTTTACGGTGCACCCAGTCCTTGGACCACTGATCTCCACTCCTGCCTTCACACACAGCCAATCCGAGCAAGGTCCTCCTAGCACTGCTTCATTCCCCTTTCCATCCAATGCTAAATGACTTGTTACACCGGAAAGCTTGTGGGTAGTGTTTTCCCTCAACTGAAGCAGTCCTGCCTGACCGCCCTCTGTCGTGTGACTTCCATGAGCCCTTCACTAATCCCATTTAGGCTCACACACTGTATACTTTCTCTGATTACTTTTTTTTATTTACTGCTTTTGGACAAATGCTGTTCTGTTTTTACTTCCTTTAACTCAAAAGGAAACCTCATCAAAGCAGAAATCTCTATTTTGTTTTCCATTGCTTTCTGCCTTATGTAAAGCAGTGACTGGCCCACAACGATATAAAGAATAATAATTTAATGAATGAACAAATGATCCTCTGAGATTCACCAATAATTTAAAAGCAATTTAAATAAATAAATAAGTAAATAAATAAATAAATAATGCAACGCAAAGTATCTTATCACAAAACACATTCAAAGATATCCATTATCGATACTTTAAAACTGACTGTACCTTGGGGCCAGAGAGATGGCAGACTGGACTGCTGAGTCATTCTTCAGTGGCAGGGTCCTGAAAGAGAGGATCAAGCTATAAAAGGGGAGGAGGTCCCCCTCAGTCACAGTCATAGGGGAAGGGAGTAAGGAGAAAATGAGAGGGAGGGAAGAATGGGAGGATACAAGGGATGGGATAACCATTGAGATGTAACAAGAATAAATTAATTAAAAATGAAAAAAAAAGAGGTATAAGGAGACAATGATGTAGAAGACAGAGGCAACACAGTGTGGGATTGGGAGGTCCTGCTCAAGCCATTTCTTATGCCAAGCAAACTTATTAAGAGGTACACCGTTGTCCATGCTATTTGCAGGGAGCAATAGGACAGAGTTGTCAGAATCTTTAACACAATGGGACAAAGCCATCAGGAGGCTAATTGAGCTGCGTTGCACAAAGAGAGCACACGGTATCTCCAGACGATTACAGGCCAACAACAAGGAGGCCTTGGGCTCAGAACTCTAGTCTCTCACGGAGGGGAGAAGCCAAGTTCCCAGGAACTGAAAGCATAACTGCTTTGAGGCTCCAGTTTCAGCTCCAGGCTGGCCTTGCCAAGTTGGCCCCTGAGCAAGGACACAGAGCTAGGGACCCTTGTGTCCTTTTGTCCTTTGATCAGGGCCTCTGAGAACATCTTAGGTTGGTCCAGCTCTCACCAGAACCGCTCCCCCTTTTTGTACTTCTTAAGGCCTGATGAGTTACTGATACCTGGATATTTAAATGGATTATTAACATAAGTACCTCGGTCATAATATTGAGTAGATGTTGAAGAATGTAAAAAGGGATTAGATTTCCTAACTTGTACAATAAATTTTGGGCAGCTTAGAAGGGGATGCTACATAATTAGTAAAGGAAGAATGGATTCAGGGGGTTTAGATGTGCCCCTCCTTTTCTGACATAGAGGATCTCCCATTCAGTAATGTGTAAGGAAGGTTAACATAAGCAACAAGTCCAAATGTAAAAGGATGCTCATGTCGTAGTTCTTTTGTTTTTTTTTTTTTTTTTTCTGAATGGCAGATGATCACACTGTCCAGGGCTGTGGCTAATAGCCAAATGTCCAGTTGAGTCTTCTTCTTTGGAGACATTATAACGGGACGTAGCCAACGAGGAGCTCTTAGGGCGTTATCTTCATCCAGACCAGGTGGGCTCCAGGACAAGTCAACCAGCAGCCTAGTTCATCTGCTTAGAGACACAGAGTTCTTTGGAACTGAGGCACATCCCCCTTGAAGCACATCCTCATAGGAAAAATCATTCTGTAGCTGGGGCATCACATTCCCGTTGCATACTGGGAAACAACGTCCATCCAACAGGGTATCCTGTGAGTTACTAGAAACTGAGAAACTCAAGTGGGGAATGGAATTGACAATATCTGAGAAATTGTACATTAAATTTCTTGTGGACTCCAAAGCCATAGGCCACACATGTCATCCAGGTAGCAGGGTAGCTCTGTGTTAACCCTGCAACAACAAATAACAATGGTTGATGATTTTCCAGTTTGGCTAAAGAGAGCAAGACAGGGTCTGACATGAGAAACACCCAGAAGATCAGTTACACCCGTCTGATAAATTTAATTATGTAATATTTTACTAGCCAGTTATTTTAAAAATAAACCTTGATTTGACATATGTTATAGCCAGGCCTTTTTTTTTGTAACTGTCCACCTTAGTCCTTATAAACTTTAAAATCATGTACATATTATCTTTCTGTCTTTAGTATTTAGTTTCTTATTTTATAAGGATATACTCATTTCAATCTTTACAAATACATTTTCATTTATTAAATGATTTTATCTTTTATTATAACTATTGTTGTTATTTAATATCGTGAGACTTTATAGTTATAGAGTCGGCCCAACCCCTGCTTGTGTATAAATCGGCCTGGAAGGGTCTCATTGGAGCAAATGTCTCTTAAGGAGATTAAGACCCAGCAGAGCCTATCTTGGATGCTCCTTAGTGGCAGCAGCTTTGTGATTTTGCAGCCCATCTCTCTTCGCGTTACTTATCATGTAAAACTATCAAAATTAAAATAAAATGTAAGATCATAACATAACACCCTTTCAGCTCAAGGAAACTGAACCCAGAGGTAACTGAGAGAAACAGTAGTGTTTGTTTGATATTATGGGTTTTGTTTGTTTGTTTGTTTGTTTGTTTGTTTGCTCAGGATTTTTGTTTTATAAGAAATTAAAAAAAGAGAGGAGGGAAGAAGAAAGAGTTAAATTTTCAAGTCTCCCTAAGGAATGTCCAGCTTTTTGTATTTATCTATTAGGTGGATTATTCTTCTTTTCCCTGTCAGAGTCAGAGGGCTTGCCTGATCCAGGAAAGGAGACAAGGACACACAGAGAAGAAAACACAAAACAAAACAGGCTTAAATATGAAATGGGAGGGGCCAAATCCCATATTTCAGAGTCAGCTTCTTTGTTCAAGCATAAGTAGCCCAGGACAATTTGGCACCTTTAAGAGTGCAGCTTCATTAGCCCTAAAACATCCGAATTTGAGATGTGAAGATGTGTAGAAAAGAGAGGAGTGAAAACAGCAAAGATGCTTGAAGGTGGGAAATGTCATCATTATGGGGCCCTCTGAGTTTGTCTCCGCCTGTCCCCTCGGGCACTTTTGTCCCACCTTCTCTGCTTGGTACCCAGCTGCTTCTTGCAGGCCAGCTGTGAGAGAGACAAGTGTCCCAGGGAGACCCTGGTGGGGCCACATTGCCACTGAGCCAGGAGACTCCTCAGTTTCTGCCTCTGTGTTTGACCAAGGCTCCTCTTTTTCTCTTTTGTAAAGTGCCCTGCTGAAGTGGGAGAATTCAGAAACATCAAGCAGGTTTGCCCCCCCCCCCAATATAGGGGTGCAGGCTCCTCCAGCTCCCACAAAGGAAGGGCAGAAGGCATTAACAGGAGAGCTAATAATAATGTATAATAAAAAAGGAGGTGACATGGCCTGGCTAAATGGGGCAGAGCCATTCCAGGTGGTTTTAAAACTGTATTATCCAAATAAGAAACATTCTTTTCCTGTTCTGAGGCATCATGAAAGGAAAAGTAATTTAAGAACTGATCCCACTTTCCAGACCTTTTATCTCTATTTTATTTATTTATTTATTTATTTATTTATTTATTGGCTTTTTTAAAAAAAAAAATCTGTTGCCTGGGAGTCTGTTTCAGAGTACAGTGACCAGATTTACAGGAGCACTGAATGAAAAGTAAATCAACTTTCTGCTGTTGATCTAAACAATCTCTAATCAGATTCTCCTGTGCTAACTCACTAATATGAAACCTGTATGGCCTTTGTAGGTGATATTCTGTCTTTAGACTTTTACGCACCTGTTTCGATGTCTTTAAACTTATAGGACCTTCTTCAGGGCACCAAGGGCGGGGTTTGAGAGTGAAAGGGCAAACACTTGTCTAAGCGCCTTAGCGATACATCACAAAATGAGAGAGAACACAGAAGCAAAGGAAGCATAGAAAATAGTGGCTCTCCACCTTCATAATGCTGCGACCCCTAAACACACTTCCTCATGTTGTGGTGACCTCCCCCAGCCTTTAATTACATTTGTTTTTTTATTAATTTATTCTTGTTACATCTCAATGTTTATCCCATCCCTTGTATCCTCCCATTCCTCCCCCCCCCCATTTTCCCATTATTCCCTCCCCTATGACTGTTCTTGAGGGGGATTACGTCCCCCTATATATTCTCATAGGGTATCAAGTCTCTTCTTGGCTACTTGCTGTCCTTCCTCTGAGTGCCACCAGGTCTCCCCCTCCAGGGGACATGGTCCAATGTGAGGCACCAGAGTACGTGAGAAAGTCGTATCACACTCTCCACTCAACTGTGGAGAATATTCTGACCATTGGCTAGATCTGGGAAGGGGTTTAAAGTTTACCTCCTGTATTGTCCTTGGCTGGTGCCTTAGTTTGAGCGGGACCCCTGGGCCCAAATCTGCCTATCATATTGTTCTACTTGTAGATTTCTAGGACCCTCTGTATCCTTTTATTTGCTATTTCCCATGCGTCTCTCATTTAGAGTCCCAATAGGATGCCTTCCCCTCTGTCCCAGTTTCCTGGTAAGTGAAGGCTTTTGTGGGACATGCCCCTTGGGCTAGTATGCAGATATAAGTGAGGATATACCATTTGATTCTTGATACTGTATAATTGCAAGTTCGCTACTCTTGTGAATTATAATGCAAAAACCTGTGTTTCGCAGTGGCTTTAGGCAACCCATGGGAAAGGGGTCGTGACCCACAGGTTGAGAACCCGTGATCTAAAGGAAAGCCGTGCTCTTAACACTCTCGTTGTCATTGAGTTTACTCTGGTGCTTCCGCCTCTTCCTTCAGGCTGCGACTCTTGTTTATCTGTTCATCGTGGCTCTGCTTAGTCTTTCTCCTTTACTCAGCAGTCCCTGTTTGGGTGCCAGTTTGAGCTGCACAGCAGGTTTTTCTCCATAGAGGACCAGGAGTCCAGAAGATAAGGAGATAGGAGGTAGAGAAGATCAAGTCTGGGCTTGGGAGGCCTTGCTCAAGCTATGTCTTACGCCAAGCAAATGTATCAAGAAGCACAGCGTCTTATATATTATTTCCATGCAAGAAATGAGGCCGAGTTAGCAGAATTTCCCACACAATGAGACTCATACAAAGTCAGCAGGAGGTTAACCCAGCGAGCAATGTTGAACAAAGGGAACCCAGGGTATCTCAAGGGCATCACAGACTGAGCCACGGGACTGATAACTCCAGGCTCTTTGAGGGGGATAGCCAAGTTCCCAGGAACTGAAACCTTACCTGCCTTGAGGCTCCAGCTTCAACTCCAGGGTGACCTTGCCAAGTCCGATGCTGAGCGAGGACACAGAGCTAGGGTCCTTGTGTCTGAGAACATCTTAGGTTGGTCCAACTCTCAACAACACAGCACTTAAGAATATTTGCTGAATGTATATGATTTCAGGGCTGTCCATTGGTGTTAGGTTCATTGGATGTGCTCTTCCCTGGAGGGGACTATTTATACCACCCTCAGCATCCTTTCCCCAGGGCCGGGCTTCCATGAGACTTCCTTAATATTCTATAGAGTGAGCAGATCTATAATACATATATATGACACACATATATATGGAATATATGTATGTAGAATATCCATTAAAGTAATAAGTAGCATAAACTTAAGATAGCAAGTGACGAGGCACCTATGGGATGCACTGGCTGGAGGAAAGGGAAGGAAGAAGTAATATAATTACCTTGTCATTTCAAATTTAAAAAAATTAAAATATAAAAGGAGCACTTGTTGCCCTTGCAGGAGACCTGGGTTTTTGTTCCTAATACTCCTAAGGTGCCTTGCAGCCACCTGTACCCACAGTTTAGCCTCCATGAGCCTAGGCTTGCATGGGATGCATATACATATATGCAAGCAAGCTCTAGCACATATAAAATAAAAACAGATTAATCTTTTTAAAAAATGAAATTGGGGCTAGAGAATTGACTCCAATTCCTGGGATATCTGATACGTTTTTATGATATCCACATCCACCAGGTATGTACCCACTACACATCTATACATGCAGGAAAAGCATCCAAACACACAAAATGAAATTCCATCTAAAGGTTAAAACAAAAATAAGATCTGGTTCACCACACATTTAGGGGAAAGTGAAGTAAGTAATAAAATTACTTGTAAACTTGAGAACAGAAATTATGCCAATCCAAAATTACCTCTCTTTTGTTGAAGAAGTCATGTTTTCCAGATAACCCAGTCTGGAACTGATTACAATACTCAAGTCTTAACAAACAAGCAGACTAGCCTGCAAGCCCAGCACCACTGACTCGGTGCTTTAAACTAACCCCCACTACTCTGTGATGGTCATTTATTAGACTGTGACCGCTGGTGTTGTTTGAACCTGGTCAAAAATGAGCATACAAGGTTTTTCAGGAATATGTGTACTTAGAAAGGGACATGGCTGAGAAGCCTACATAAAAGATGCCCATGTCCATAGGATGACAGCTAATGGAAGACGCTAATAGAGAGGGCACTACTTCCTTCCCATTGATTATAACTGAGATTTTGATTGTGTTTTGGATTTGTCATAATTAGAACTGCCTTTCAGCAAGATAGTTTTCTCTTGCACAGGATATACATAATCTGAGGAATTAAATCTTTTACTTCCAGGAGTATGATTGCTCTATGCCTCTATTTTTAGAAAAAAAAAAAGGGTTCATAGGGACAGATCTGGCCCTATAAATGAACTGAGCTGAAGACAAAATGATTTATGAGCTGAGCCAACAGAAAGGCTCTGAGTGGGGTTTGCTTGAACTAAGAATATGGCTGGCAAGGATGACATGTCAGGTGTTTCATTCCTTTCAATGATCAAACCATGTCAAGAAATCACTTTACAACTTCAAACATACACGGATATAATACCAGGAGAAGGTATGTTTAATGTGCCAGGTACATCTGCTTGTCTCCCCCATCTTGTGTTTCACATCATCATTATTTCATTCCCCAAAGACGTGTCTATCAGACCATTTTATATGAGCTATTCCATCATTTAATTTTATTCATGCAGTCTTGTTTACTGGTCCCATTATGATCACCCAATTCTGCAGGTTTTGTTTTTTTTTTTTTTTTTTACTTCAAAAAGCAAAGGGAATGTTCTCTTTAAAAAAGTTTGTCCATGTAATACGGGGGTGGGGGTGGGGGGGGGAATCCCACAGCGATGCACTCAGGGCTGCTTAGCAAAACCACTTCTGATGACAATGTGTTGCATAAGGTAATGTGTGTGTTTTCGAGGTTAAGGCTGTATTTGACGCTCTGCGAATGCTGTTCTATTCTCTTCTCTCCTCCAATTCCTCCCTGATTAACAGCAGACAAACCCAGGGAGCCTTGAATGAATCCGATGATCCTGAGACAGGCCGCCTAACTGATAACAAGCCAACTTCTCGACACTTCTATCCTGTCGCCTTGCTTCTTGTCAGCTCACACCTGCTAGTTGTGTGGCTCATTTTAAGTCTTGCATTACTCTTAGCTAAATACCAATAGGTTTATGTTGTATTCTTTTTTTTTTTTTTTTTTTACAAGCAACAATGGACTTTAATTCTGGGGACAACGTCGTAATATTTCTACATTTTCAGATTCACAGAATTTAAAAAAAAAAAGAAGAAGAAGAAGAAATGTTTGAATTGTGGTTTTGTTTTCTCTAAAACTTAAAAAGCAAAACGTACTATGCATTAAGTGAATTACTTTGCTCTTTTGTCCACTGAAAAGTGTTTTCCCACCGTTAAGTAGCTAAAGACAATTTCTTTAATTACTGTCTCTGGAATAAGACAAAGAATAGAATCCTGAAAGCTTGAAGTTCTGAGTCTCTACTTCCCATGTCATTGATGAAAGAAATTAAGTTTGACATCACACAACAATAAAACACCCAAGGTAATCTGGGAAGTGGAGGTTACAGACTTTCTTTCCACTGTGCTAATAACATAGTTGCCATCAGCTGGTAGAAATGTGTCTCCTTTCTTACTCTGTTCCTTGTTGTCCCTTACTCATTGACCTGTTTAATCTTCTTGTGTCAAGTAACTTTATGGAAAGAATGGCTATTTATGTTTTGTAATTAAATTAACCTGTTTGTAACTTTTGGTTGGGTTGCTTTGGCTTTCAGACTACTTTTGTATTCTTTCTAACAAGCTCTCGTTTGTGTCTCAACGCGCCATTTTTAGCACCTGTGACTTTTGTACTGTGGTTGAGGAGCGCTCCCATTTCGTGAAGCTGAAGCTTGGAACAGGCTGGTCAGAAAGCCATCTTCTCTCTTCACTGTATAGCTAAAACAATGACGTCAAATAGGATGGAACTTCCATTAAAAAAAATCTATAGGGCCAGACTTAATAAATTAAATGCCTTATTCCTAGAACTGCATCCTTAGGGCTACATGTAGATTTTAATGTGTTTTAAGGGACTGACAGTTAATTTGTGGGAAAGTTATACAAAGGCAGATATATTTATGAAATTAAAGTAAAGCTGTATTGTGAAGCAAATTATATTTAAAGAGTTTATTAAAAGTTAAATGTCTGTTAAGAAAATTACTCTTATCTTTCCGAAGGCAATAATGGTATTGGGCCTGGCCTAGGATTTAATTTTGTAAGATGTATCATCACTTGTGGAAAAAAAAAATGTAGAGTTGACTCTTTGTTATTTTTACTTGGACTGTTGCTGCAACTCTGCACTGAACAAATAAAGCCTATTATTTATTTATTCTGTGTTTCATGAAGTTGCGCTTTTTCCCCTTTTCACCAGAGAAGGATGCCGCATAGAGAACGCGCTGAAGAATATCAGGTGCAGAAGGTATGCTTTCAACATGCTGCAGCTGATGGCTTTCCCCAAGTGCTACCGCCCTCCAGAAGGCACTTATGGAAAAGCTGACCCCTAAGTGTACCGACACGGAAACAAACAGGACACAAATACACTGTGGTTGGAAGACCTCCTCCACCTCTGTCGCTTTTATTTTTGACTGTTGTCAGTTGGTGGGGTGAGGGGCTCGTGGGTGTGGCTCACATCAAGGTCCACACATCATTCAGAAAGTGACGTCCAGAAATGAAGTCCTACCAGCCCCGCCGTGTCCAGTCCGTCTGTTCTTTCTGTGTTAACCCTCACTGGCTGAGGTTAGTTGAGAAAGTGTAATTCCGTTTGTAGGGTGTTTAAATAAAAACATGTCCTGAGGAAACAAGGTTAGTCCAGTGGTGCCAGAGGTGACTCAGAGAATGTCACTCTCCATCTAAGCTGTAGAGAGGAGCAAGTAGAGGGAGTGGGCCCATGTGATGCTACTTTGGAGTCTTGCCTGCAGACAACCTTACAGCCCCAGCTTATTGGGCTTTATGAAATGTGTATGGAAAATACAACTAGGGAATGGTAAACCATGCCCTTTCTCACTGGAGTGGTTTGTGGGTATCCTTGCACACATCTTTGTCATCCAGTTCAGATGCGATTCTACCTTCTACACTGGCAGATGAAAGTGTGATTATAGCTATGAGCTACAACACAAAACCGCAAGTGGATCGTTGAAGAGCTCTGATGTGGACTGGGCAACCCATCTAGACACAGCCCCATAGTGTACTAGGAAAACACTTTGAGGCACTAAAGTTGCAAGGAAATTTAAGGACAGTACCTGCTCATGCTCCAGATGAAAATGTCCAGCAACTTGGAATTCATTCAGAAAACTTCATAGAAGTGAGATACATATATATGAGACGTACCTTGGTGGTCCCCTTAGTGTGTGAGATTGCAATCTGTCATAGGTCAATAAACGTGAAGTGGAGAACCGTAGAGCCTGTGTGCAGCCATACGTGTGATAAGTTAACACCTTGTCAGTTAATCTGAATCTCAAATGTATCCTTACAGTAAAATGACACCATATGCAAAATTACTAATATTCCAAGTTAGTGGTTTCCTTAGAGACCACATTGCATCAAAGCATCATTCAAAAAAAAAAAAAAAAAGCGAATAAATCAAGGCATGTCGTTTAGGTGGCTGCAGAATAGCAATTACAGGCAACCTTTCAGGTTGTCACTCTTTAAACTTCCAAGCCTACAGCATCTTTTCTTCTCCAGATGGCTACACTAGCCGTGTACGAAAATTGTCAGAGAAGAGTCACATAGAGATTAGGATATATCACTGGAACTGACACTCTGAATAAAGTGAAATGAAAAGAAAAAATCTGTATTCTTTCCTCTTTCACCACTGGAAGGCGATGTCCAAAGTATACATCTCTCTGAAGATGCTAGAGCCTTCTTACACAGAACTTTCTCTTGTGACTTCATCTAGGGTCATGGGTACCACGGTAGCTGTTTGCCTAGGATGCTTCCTGGAAAGGTTTTTCAAATAGATCTCTGGTGCCTGGTTGAGTTTTTCAAGAGACTGAAAACAGAAGCTAACACTCTGGGGCTTCTCACAGTGGAATCACCCACTCACCAGTGTACCTCATGACACGTGGCTCTTACCAAGCCATTTGTGGTGCGGCCTTAAAAATGAAAAGCTGCAATTATGTATGGAAATAGTTGTCTTGGTGTTCTCAGTCCTATTTCAATGATTTAATATAATCTTTTAATTGTTAGATTTTTTTATCAATGTGGTAGGTATGTGATTGGGTTTGTTACTATATCGAGTTTAAGATAGAAGAGTGGTGATGACAAAGGTTTTGTGTTTTGTTCTGAGCTTTTCTTAGTATCTTTAATAATGATGTGTAGTCCAGGATACTTTATATAATTTTCTTAGCTGATACATATTTCATAAACAACAATTTTTGTTTATATATTTTTATAAATTAAGCATCTTAACTCAACTATGGTAAATATTTATTAACTGGAAAAGCAATAGTAGGCTTTTCCAGTTTTCTGACATTTCATAGGATATTTTTTCTCTGTCCACAAATGCTAATATAGAAATATCAAAGGTATATCTGTTTGTATTGCAGAGAAATGAATTTTTGTTCATTGGCAGAATCATCACCATTTCCTAGGGGAACCTTGCATGTGGGGCATCTTTTCAACAGGGGATTTTTAACAATTCATATTTCCTAACGTGATTGCTCTTCTCCAAATGCACTCAGACAACCACTTCATGACTCATCGTTACCATGACTTGCAGAAGCAAACATTAAGTGAAATGTGTTTGGAATCTCCCCTGTACAAATAGAGCAGTGACCACGCAGTTCTGCCAGCTGCCTCCGGGCTGCTCTATCTGTGTGTTCACTTACAAGCGTCACCAACAGGCTTATCTGGGAAGATCACATCAGGGCAAACAAATTTCCAAACAATGCAGGTTTTTTTTTTTTCCCTTTCAAGAGTATGTTTTTCTTTTCCTCTCATCAAATGCAGGTATCAATTCTGGTTTGACTATTTACAGAGTCACAGGAGAAACATATTAAAAGTACAAAGAGGCACAGCATGATTGTCGTTATTATCCGGAGGTATACAGAGTGTGCACACGTC
Organism: Acomys russatus; assembly: GCF_903995435.1. Taxonomy (NCBI): domain Eukaryota; kingdom Metazoa; phylum Chordata; class Mammalia; order Rodentia; family Muridae; genus Acomys; species Acomys russatus. Next base: position 8,745,020 of record NC_067162.1, read on the forward strand.
CCTGGGACAACTAACTGTGCACTTCAAATATCTGATTGAAACAGAGCTACATCCATGCGCCCCAGTTTACTGAATTCCCAGCCCTGCTTTTCTTCCTAAATATTGCTTTGAGCTTTACCCACACAGTGCTTAAAACCTCTTCTCAATGCTAACATTTTGGTCAGTCTTGTCATCCAGCCAGGTCACGATACCTCTGTGACGTAGCTGGTGAATTATATAGAAAATCAGCTCCTCCCCAGTCAGGGCAGTACTCCATGGAGCCACTCGCCACTCAATACTGTTGTTTCTGACAACCAGTGAGGCCTTTAAAGCTAGCACTGACTGGGTGAAACAGACCTGCCCCTTTCTTCACATATTAAGTGTTTTTTACAAAATAGGCCCCACAGTGATAAAGGGGAAAATGTGATTTCCTCCCAGTCAAATGTCTTCCACTGTAAAGATAGTGTGCTGAGAGGCATTCTTCTGGGTGTGCCCAAACTAGCCCTGATTGACCCATGACAGGCACTCATTGAACACTCAGGAACTGTGGAAGCTGGGTGCTACACAGCCATGAGTAACCATAAGTGAGGAAATGAACTTGTTAAAAGTAAAGATGAAAAATCAAAGCTCATAACTTCCTGGCTTTTTAAGGCAGTTTTTGCTATTTATCACATTCCTAGGTGTAATTGGCTCTCATGGATCTGGGGTGTGCACAGGCTGTGTTGAAAATATGACTGTGACCAACCACCTGACTCCACATTTAGAAACATAGTGTCAGTATCTGGAAATCAGCAACTGTGGAAATATTTACATCACAGAAAGAGAAAATGCTGAAAACTAGGGTATCTGTTTCCTGAAACTCCAACTGTTAAGCACTTACCAACCAGTGCATTGCTCAAAGCCACGCTAGCTTTTTTTCTTCCCCACAAAATAACAAATTACTGAGAGAATGATACTATTGTTAGTATTTTTTTTTAAATAAAAGTGGTCTTTTATCAGATGATTATAACTCTAATTTGGGTCATATCCTCATTAGGAACCCTGCTAGTCTATGCAGTATGTTGGACATTTGTATTTTATTCATAATGCAGTTACTATATAAGAAGGAGGAATTTTAAAGAACAATCAGTGATGTGCTGCAGCTGGTCCTTACCATTAGAGACTTATTATAAATAATACTTCGGCACTAAATTCTAGATAATGTTAAGCATCATAATATCAGTAAGATATACTTCATCTCAATGTCAGAACTTATGACTGTGGCATTCGTGGAAGGAAAAGCAGAACATATCACTATATCCTAACCATGACACTAACCCTAAACCTAACCCTAACCCTAACCTAACCTAACCCTAACCATAACCCTAACCCTAGCCATAACCCTAACCCTAGCCACAAACCTAACTCTAACCTAACCTAACCTAACCTAACCATAACCCCAACCCTAGCCATAAACCTAAACCTAACCCTAACATAACCCTAACCTCACACTAAGACTAACCCTAACCCTAACCCTAACCTACCCATAACCCAACCTAAATATAACCCTAAGCGTAACCCTAACCCTAACAAAACCATAACCCTAACCTAACCCTAACCCTAACATAACCCTAACCCTAACCATGACTAACCTGAGCACAGCTGAAACCCTGTTTCATTAAAATAAAGCCTGGTAGCATAGTAAGACAACACAGAAATAGCCATGTGATCATGAGGGGTGTGGCACATCACTGTAGTCCAATCAGTGGGACACATTTTGCAAACTCTTAAGAAATAAGTGAACATTTAGCACACATTTTTGAAGTACTTGTCTAAAAGACACTCTGATCAGCAGCTGCAGAAGAAGCAGGTATATTGGGCACTGAGCATCTCTAATAGCTAGGCACTGTTTAGAATATGCAGTGCTCACCATTGAAAAGAGTAATTAGTTTGCTAAGAACTTGCATGATTGATTGATGGTTCTAACATAAATTCATATTCATCTGGCCCGCCTCCAATCTGGTAAGCCGTGACTCCATATTCATGGTATTAGCTTTTAAAGTTAAAAAAAAAAAAAAAAGTCCTTGGATAGCTTATCTTTTCTTTCTATGACAGCTTGAAATTAGAAGTTTCCACACACAGATGCTAACTATAGCAAAGGAGAAAGTTAAAAACCAGCATTATTTTTTGAAAAATAAACTATGGTATGCCAGTTACCATGGAGCTGGGGAACAGGAATTCTGAACTGTTTCTTCTGAGCAATGGGGCATGTTAATCTCTGATTTTATTTCTAAGACTACAAAATCCAATCGTGCTTCTAATTCTAGAGGAGCAGATATGAGCAAACTAGAGAAAGGGACTCATATAAGGTAATATCAATCCTCCAAATGAAGAATGAATTGTCATTCCTGACCTGCATTTGTACTCAGGCATGCATATTTAAAGACACAAAAGTTCAAAGTTTAGGTCAGGAAAACGTGGACATGCGTGAACACACAACTTGTGTGCATGGTCCTGTTGACAATCCATGCACTATAGACACACATTAGAACATGCTATCTTGCAGGAAAGGCAGTGTTTAAGGAGGAAGGTATTTTCCATTCTGTGCTGGAAGGATGTACTTTTTACAGTATTTGTAAAAACATTTTAAATTATTCCATTGTAATGAGAGGCCGCAATGTTAGCAGTGTGTCTTTGGTGATGACATACTGTAGCACTGTGCATCAGCAGGTTCTAGAGACTTAAATTACGCCAATATTTATGTCACTATCAAATCAGAACCTATCTCATATTGAAGAGCCTTCATGTTTTTTAAAGGAAAATTTTTCTATTTATCTGCATATGCCCCACCCTTTGGGCACATATTTTCTTGTGTGAACATTTTTCTTTTCTTTTTTTTTCTTTTTTCTTTTTTCTTTCTTTTTTTTGACTTAACACATTTTCAGATTCTTGTGGTATTCATTTGAAAGTTGGCATTTGCTTTCTTTTTATGTTAAACATATATTCTAGATAAGCCAATAATATGTATGTACCCCCCATACATTGTAGAAATAAACTACAAATACATCATTTTATATTAGCATTTGAAAAAATATCACATTCATTTTATTTCCTGTAAATCATATTCATTGTTCACTGTATGTATATTTTTGTTGAAATAAATATGGTTTTATTTTTATGTTTCTGTCTTTTTTCCCATTATACATTATTTTTCGTTGTAATCCATGTAGCAACATTTAAACATTAATGAAAATATCAAAGTCATAGTACAAATAATATTTCAAGAATAGACTTCAATTCTGCTAGACCACAATAACAATGGCTGGTTTTTTTTTTTTTTTCATTCGTGAATTTAACAATGTCTGTGTTATATTGATGGCCAGTTAGCCTCATTTCGCTGACAGAGTGGGCTATTATGGTCACATTTCTTGGGGGAACCATTAAGCAAAACCCTGCGACGGGATCAAAAACAGTTGTGCTGATTTTATGTTGCAAAATCATCAATAATTATTTTTAAAAATATAAGTTATAGGTGGATGATAGATAGATACACACACACACACACAGAGTGAGAGAGAGAGAGAGAGAGGGAGAGAGAGAGAGAGAGAGAGAGAGAGAGAGAGAGAGAGAGAGCGAGGATAGGAAGGAGAGCGAGAGAGAGAGAGGAGAGAGAGAGAGAGAGAGAGAGAGAGAGAGAGAGAGAGAGAGAGAGAGAGAGAGATTTAGCCCACTGAGTCCAATTAATGTTGCCCACTTGGCTGTATAAGGCCATCTACCAAGGCATAGGCAACTTACCAGTGGCCATACTCTTAAAAACATATTCTCCCTCCTCTAGCCATCTTGTGCCAGCAGCTCCTCAGCTGGGAGTTGACAGATCATTAATCTTCATTCTCTAGATTAAATGAAGAGTCATTTGAACATGCCAAACTAATTCTTTTTCTTATAGAACACTTCAAGCTGATAATTTGTGGTTCTTTATAGCAGATAACAACAGAAGACAAATTCCAAAGCCATTAGTTGGGATATTTTGCAAAGGAATTAGCCAAATGGAGCCCCGGGGCATTTTCAGAGAATGAACTTTTACCATCTGGTGTATTTGAAGAATGTAGCTGATGCAGAAGAAAGTGTCCCTCTAGAGTGATGCTGCTCCCATCAGTATGTGCTCTTCCTACTTATTGTTCCTAATCAGCACAGGAAGGATGCTGGAGGTAGGCACACTGAGATGGTCCACAGTAAACCATGGTAAAGGTTGCTTTCTACATAACTGAACAGTGACCTGTATGAGATAATATGATGTCATTGTTTTAAACATCCATGTACAGGCTGCTTGATTCTTACAAGAAAACTAAATCATCAGTCAAGATAGGAATGCCACAAGGATACCACAGATTAGCTGTTCTGGGTTGCTAATTGATTGATCAGAGAGTAGATTCAAGAGGGTGTACGGCTATAGTTGCTGCCTGTCAGGCCAACAGTTGTCGGCGAGGATAACAACCAAGACCTGCTTCTGTGGCTCTGCCCACCTGTCCACCTGTCCGCTTGATAGCGAGCACTGAGTTCTCTCTTCTCTTGATCTTGACAGATAATGGATGGCTCAAGAAAAATTCTTTCAGTATAGACTTTAAGTCAAGGCTCTATCCTGCTGATACCATGCATGCTTTCTTGTCCTTGTGACTTCACTCTTCAGTATGGTCCCTAGTTTCAGAATAAAAACTGTGATAATATTTACCCATGTTGGCATGGAAAGATGGTTTCTCCCATCTTCGGTATGGCATAAACTTCCGCCAGTCACTGTATCCTTTCTGACAATTCAACCCATCTGTAGTTTTTTTTTTTTTTTTTTTTTTTTTTTATTCTTAAAATACTCTTGGTTCCAAGGACTTTCTCAGCTTTCTGTATCCATTTCCTGCATTTCATAATTACCCTAAAGTCCAGGTGAAGTATTTCCCTTTTCTCAGTTTGCTGTCCCTTAAGGTTCACAGCTACTGTTTGCAAAGAGAAAGCACTAACACAAAGCTAATGAGTGTGTATTTCTGAGTGGCTACATCTAGAGAGAAAGCATCTGGGCATATGTCAAGTTACTTAATGCTTCTACAGCCTCACATTCTTACATATCTGTAACATGAGGGCAACACTATGATTTACTACTTAGTGAAGCATGAGAAGAAATGCAAATATGGCCCTGACGTCATCAGTTCTGGGGCCGAGATCTACACCTCTACTGTCACTCAACATCTCAGTCTCATTGCGTTTTATACCCACCCACCCCCCCCAGAGCCTATGTGCCTGAAATATAAAGGCTAGAGCTTAAAGTTAAACTGCTTTGACATGATTGCTATGAGGCTCAGGATATGTACTGTAAATGTTCTGTTGACACCATCCACCTATTCCACACAGGGAAGTCGGGGAGCATCTTCCCCTCACCTATACTGGCACGCAGACAAGCTTCAGTAGAGTGGGGGAAGCAAGGGGATTCTCAAGCTCCCTGAGTGGGTGACTAAGGCTTCAGTGTTGACAGAAGACACCAAAACAACATTTCTCTGACTGTGAAGTGACAACGGTGCCTTGCTTCAATGTACATGATCGACTTATAAGATTTTAAAGTATTTTCCAACGATGTTTATAAATATCTGATTCCCTTTATAAAACTTACCAAATTACTTTCCGGTACAAATTATTGGATTCTCTTTTTAAAATCAAGCTCCTATTTCATCTTGGCGTGTGCTGCTAATTGTCTTATTTATCTGATGTTTCTTCAGCTGAGTTTTGCTATTATCTTCCAGGATGTCTGCTTCCTGTGAGTGCATGGGCATGTTTTACGATGTTCATAATTGTCTTGCTCTCCCCTCAGCTTATACATAGACCTGTAGGCCTGTAGACCTGCCTGTTCATGGCATCAGTGTGTTAGTCATAAAAATTTGTAAGCTTGAACTGGCTTTAACTCTTCCTTGTCCATTGACACATATTATTCGTTTTTCCACTAACATTGTAAATGTTATCATCACATAACCTTGTAAATGTTAATTCCCTCATATCATTGCCAAAGGGATATCTTTCGTGTGTATCTTCTATTATCCCTATAATCATAGCTCCACCAAAGATAAAGTTTGTTATTTAATCATTTTTACAATTTGACCTCACTTTCCTTTAAGACTTTTCTTCCAAAATGGGAGTCATTGGTCATTGCATAAAGTACAAACACACACACACACACACACACACACACACACACACACACACACACACACACACATATATATATATATATATATATATATATATATATATATATATATATATATATATATGTTGTATACCTGCTCATAATCTTCCAGATTGCTTTGAGGTCATTTCCTTCTTTAACTATTCTCACAACTATTTTTTTTTTACAACTATTAATTTGTGCTAACCTATCACATATTCTATTCCAAAGAAATCTTACAATATTTCTTAAGATAAAATCACACTTTTGTTATTCATTTTTCATCTATCATACCTCATATCCATTCCTTTCTACATTTATTTGGTTGACTTTTGCCTGGTAGGTTTTTGTGGTGCTAGGATCAAATCCAGGTCCCCAGAGAATCTAGGAAAAGGAATATCTCTACCACGCAGCTGCAGCCACAGCCAGAAGATACTTCTGAGCATCGCGAGGCTAGCATTGATCTAGATCCAGCATGCTTAATGCAGACAAGAGTAACGCCTGCTCTAATAATAGAATTTACAGTCTGGTCTAGTGTAGGAACCAACAAAAAAGAAAATTAACTAAACTGCAATTATTAATTGTAATATGAAGCATGTTATCTAAGGATTCTGATGGCGTTTGTAAATGATCTCACTATGCAATCTCTAACACATGATCCTTATTCTTCTCTGCCTCTTGAATGCTGTAGTTACAGCTATAACCTTCTATACCTGGCTTGGTAACTTTATGATTATTTCAGTTAGGAGTTTCTACTTTTAAAATAATTGTTAGATCACTTATATCTGGACACTAGCCCAAGGGGCAGGTCCCATGAAAGTCTTCACTTACCAGGAAAGTGGGACAGAGGGGAGGACATCCTATTGGGACTCTAGATAAGAGAAGCCTGGGAGAATAGCAAAATAGAAGGATCCAGAGGGTCCTATAAACCTACAAGAAGAACATTATGATGGGCAGATTTGGGCCCAGGGGTCCTATTCAAACTATGGCACCAGCCAAGGACAATACATGAAGTAAACTTTGAGCCCCTACCCAGATCTAGCCAATGGACAAGACATTCTCCACAGTTGAGTGGAGAGTGGGGTCTGACTTTCACCCAAACTCTGGTGCCCCATATTTGACCACGTCCCCTGGATGGGGAGGCCTGGTGGCACTCAGAGGAAGGATAGCAGGCTACCAAGAAGAGACTTGATACCCTATGAGCATACAGAGGGGGAGGAGGTTCCCCTCAGTCACAGTCATAGGGGAGGGGAGTAAGGGGAAAATTGGAGGGAGGGAGGAATGGGAGCATGCAAGGGATGGGATAACAATTGAGATGTAATATGAATAAATTAATAAAATATATTGAAAAATAATTGTTAGAATTAGTCATCTCAAAGAGATATAATCTACACTGAGTTATAAAGGAAGAGAAACATTCATCTGAAAGAAGACAGTAACACAAAGGGTGGCATGTGTGGTGACAAGTGGTATAAAGATGAAGTAGAGGTGAGGTTTGAGTTATCAGTAATCTCGTTTGCAAGAAGAAGGGATTCAAGCCTCACATCATGTGTGACCAGAAGCAAGTGCAAGACTCTGAGCAGGAAGTAGAGGAACATAGTTTATCTTCTCAAGGTTTCTAAATGTTGTGCAGATAACTGATTGTGGGGAATCAAAATGCAAAGTCCTGAGGCAACTGGAAAAAATATATATCATGGCAGGTGGCATCAATAAAAACGATGAAAGGTAGGAAGTTTAATGTAGCATTTGAGGAGCAGAAAGCCAAATCTTGTTGAAGGGTGAAGTTGGCCATGAGAGGAAACAAGGTGATTCTGGTGAACTTCAGTCTATGGGCCTGCTGACTGGAAGGCAGTGGCCACACTTCAGTCTATGGGCCTGCTGACTGGAGGGCAGTGGCCACACTCCGTCTTTGAGCCTGATGACTGGAGGGCAGTGGCCACACTTCAGTCTATGGGCCTGATGACTGGAAGGCAGTGGCCACACTCCAGTCTATGAGCCTGGTGACTGGAAGGCAGTGGCCACACTCCAGTCTTTGGGCCTGCTGACTGGAAGGCAGTGGCCACGCTTCAGTCTATGGGCCTGCTGACTGGAAGGCAGTGGCCATGCTTCAGTCTATGGGCCTGCTGACTGGAAGGCAGTGGCCACACTCCAGTCTCTGGGCCTGCTGACTGGAAGGCAGTGGCCACGCTTCAGTCTATGGGCCTGCTGACTGGAAGGCAGTGGCCACGCTTATTTCTTCTTTGTACACAACTGCTTACAAATCGCGACTAACAATGGCTAACAACAACAACAACCAACCACCAACCCAACCTATCAGAGCTCTAGCACTTATAAACTTTCTGAAAAATTCACAGAATTCCAAACTTCACACAATCACAAAAACTATCTGCAGCTGGCAAAATGGTGCCTCTTCTAGACCATGAGGCAAATCATAGTCAGCCACTGCAGACACCCCAAAGCATCCTGGAATTAAAATGAAAGCATATTCTTATAATATTTCTGTGTTTTTTAGAAAAGAAACCAAAATTACAGAATTCTCACTACAACTTTTAATACTAGTACGTGCTGATTTGAAAGTGTTTCTCTGTGTGTGTGTCTCTCTCTCCTCCCTTTCTCCTCCCTTCCTCCCCTCTCCCCCCCCCCCATCTCTCTCTTTGTCTGAATGTTTCTGCTATTTCCACCCTTCCATGGTAATTTCATCTTCTGACCAATAACATAGAAGATCTTTGGCCTTTCAGCAACCATGCCACTCATCAAATGGATTCTGTTTACCACTGAACTCTGGGTGGAGATTGATAAGCCTGTTTGGATTGCCTCTTCCTCTTTGTTTTCTATAGCAGGTGAACAGAGTACTTCTAATGACAGCTCTGCCATGCCTTCATCACTGGAAAGGACCAGTTCCCACAAGAAAATAACACACAGGAAGTCTAACTCTACTTACAAAGTTAAAGTAGTCAGAAAATTCCCACATTCAAATTCATGGGAGTTTGAATCTTCCCAATAATATAAAATTCCTATAAAATTCCAATGTTAAGGATCCAGCCTACAGATGAACACATCCTGCTTTTGGTAAGAATCCTCTAAGGTAATGTTGCAGCTAATTCACAGCTGTACTCTAAAGCTGCCAGTAAGAGGAAGATGCAAAGAAGTTTCATAACAAATAAGTGTAATGAGACCACAAGGGTCACGCTGTAATCAAAGGCAAGGTGCCTAATGGTGCCTTGTTTGCAGCAAATATGAGTAAATGAATTCAAGTCCATTTTCTGTCCTTCATTCTACATAAAATAAAGCTACTGTCATTACCTCTATGTGGGCCCTTTAATGGCTAGGAACAGTACCCCTGGCTGAATTCTAAAGCTTTCTGAAATATGCCTTATCTCTGAAATACATTGATTGACTCCTAGAGGGAAGTGTCTTGAATTTATTTGTATAGTTAAAAAGAAAATATAATTATGAGCTTGCATTTAGTTTTGTGTCACCCCTTGCTAGCAATGACCTCTGGCATGAAACTTACTGTCTTCTGTGACTTAAAGACTATTGGCATTGCCTTTGTGATTTGATTGTTCAATGCAGAGAGAGAAAGAGAGCATTATAGATTACTTCTATAATGTTTCATATTTATTAATTTAATAATTATTATTTAAACAATTATTGACTATACTATTTTTATATTTCCAAAACCTATTTCTTTTTTCCAATATTTTCCTACCTACAGAAATTATATTTTATAAAACTCAGAAAGAAGGACTATCCCAAATTATCCTGTGAAGCCAGTGTTAACTCTTTTATCAGCATACACACTACAAGGAGGGAAAGAAAATACATCAAATAAAACTGCTTGCAAAAAAATGGAAACCAAATGCAACAACTGGTAATTAATGCAAAGACAATGTGGTTTGATGTTCCCATCCAATCAGCATGATTGTTCCTATTAGCCAACTACAGAAGACCACAATGCAACAGCTTCCTTAGCAGAAGCATAGATGAGATCGGACTCTCACACGAACTCTGGTGCCCTTTTCTCACCACGTCCCCTGGATGGGGAGGCCTGGAGGCACTCAGAGGAAGGATAGCAAGTTACCAAGAAGAGACTCGATATTCTAAGAGCATATATAGGGGGAGGAGGTCTCCCTCAATCACAGACATAGGGGAGGGGAGAAGGGGGGAAGTGGGAGGGAGGGAAGAATGGGAGGAAACAGGGGAAGGGCTAACAATCGAGATGTAATATGAATAAATTAATAAAAAAAAAAAAGAAAAGGGCAGACAGAGTACAAAAGACTAAAGAAAAAACATCACTCTCTTTTGGCATTGGGCATTCTTTGAAATATCACTGAATACTTCTTAATGGAAAAACTGAGGTGTCTTTTTTTTTTCTCTTTGAGTTCTGAGTAAGACACAGGTCTCTATTTTCACTTCTAATTGTAATTACACTGAAGGTTCTAGCCAGATAAATCAGTGAAACAACCCAAAAGATAGCACACAGTTTTAAAAACAAGACTTTAAATTATTTCTGTCTAAAGAAAAAAGCAAATATATAGACAGTTTAGTGAAATTTATATAAATTAAGTGATACGGGAGCTTAACAAAGTTGAAGAACACAAGATAGATAAATAAAATATATGTACATATATATATATATATTGCCTATATTAAATCTTTTCTAACTAAACAATCCACATTAAATAAAAAGCATTTACAAAGGTACAAAAGCAGCTAAATGGAAATCTAGATAGCTTTTTCACTAAGTGTTGCTAGAACATACTTATAAATAATAAATGCTCACCACTTCTTCAAACAGCATACACTTCATTGAAAATGAAAGCACTAACTACAGTACCACTGAGCTGCTAGAATAAAAAAAATAAATAAATGTTTCACTCTTCAGTGAGACAAGGAGATCTCAGACACGATATCTAAAACACTAATCATAAACATACAAAAATTGATCAATTTAACTCCATTGGAGTTAGAAATATGTGCTCTGCTGTCAACATTCTTGACAGATGGGACATCTCTAGCATGGGAACCAGGTGATGTGTGGCCAATGTATTTACAAATATAAAAACAGATCAATATTAATCTATAAGAAAATAAACAACCCAAATGGAAGTATCACAATCAAAACATTTGTCATGACACATTCTACAAAAATCTGTAGCTCACTGTTAACATAAACAGATGCCCATATTGCTGATAATTAGGTGGAAATAAAAATCACAAGTGGTTCTACATGAGATCACAGAGAGAGCCGTGTGTTCATATATTGCTGCAATGAAGAGTTCAAAACAGAGCATCTAGTTTTGTCTATGATTTCAATTTTTTTTTTACAATACTCAGCTTATTCTATACTTCATCTAGCCATCTCGCTCTTAGTAATTTGCCCTAAGAAAACAAAAATATACATTTATATAGAAATGTGAATATCTATGTTAGCATTAATTATAATGTTATAACTGTATTTCTAATTTCCAAAATCTGGATTTTCAATGTGTTCTTCAGTCATTGAGTGGATAAAGATGTCATTATGTACATTGGAATGAAAATCGGCGACAATATTAACTAGATTATAACTAATTTTTCTATACACAGCTACTAATGACTCTCAGATTCACCTTTACTAAAGTGATAGGAATGAGACCCTAAGTTCCCATAATGTACACACCCAGTGTACAACATGTTAAAGGGACAACAATATAGACAGAGATGTCAGTGATTGCCAAAAATTAGAGGTTGAGAATAATACTTGAGCACAAAAGAGTTTCTGGATAAGTGTTCTGTTGTGATGTAAAGATACGTAACCTATGTAAATTTAGTTAGTATTTTTGTCTGTTTTCTTGATCGGATTTCTCTCATCAATTGATCTCTTAAATAAATTAATAAAAAGTGTTCATTTACAAACCACAAAGATATAGCACCACACACAACTAGCAACCATTAAAACTGAAATTGTTTACCATGAAAAGCATTGACAAGGGTGGGGATGAGCTTTAAGAGAACTTTGCTGACTTTGATAATAGAGAAAAGATAAGAGTGCACAATGTATGGCCATGTTTAAATAAATTCCAGGAAACTCAAAGGGAAGTACAGTGATAGACTGCAAATGAGCTCTTGCCTTGGGCTCAGATTAGTGGTAGAGGGGTGGATTCATCTTATAGAAGCAGAATATCACCTTGCTTATTCTATGTTTATGTTTTATCTAAGCACAGTTGTGCACCACGTAAAGTTTTGTCTAATGAGGGAGGGACCCTGTGCAAAAGGATGATCACATAAGATCAAATTTCCTGGTGACATTGAAGATGTCTTAGTTTGTGTAAGACACTATATAATAATGTTCACAGAGTCGATACTGCCTTTCCGTGTTTTTAGGGTGTACATCCATCTTTAAGTGATGAATAGGCATTACTTAATGTATGATACATATGTATATGACTTATAAATAAATGGAGGTTTCAAGTTAGGGGAAAATATACCATCAGAATGATAATAGCAAAATATGCATTTTAAGAAAGTTTCATATACCCTATATAATTATTCTTTCATGAAACCATTTCAAATTGATAGTCAAAATTAATTAATGCAACTATAATCACTATCTTGTATGTTTGTGGGTAAGTTGTCCAATCAAAAGACAGAGATTGACCAAATAGATCAAAACAGAAGCTCTAAATGATAAGAGCTACTTTTGCCTGGAAGATAAGGTAAGAGGTGAAAGCTGATATGCCATGCATATGGCAACCAACAGAGGAAAAAATAAGATTGTTAATAAATGGATCATGTCAAGATGAGAGCATAACAGTTAAAATAAATATATTTATTCACTAATGGAGTCTCTAAATCATAAACATAATAAATATAAAAGAATAAAAAAGAAATAAAATAATAGACAATTTAAAAATGTTCTTGAATCAATAAGATAACAAATTAATGATGACATGTATCAACAGTAGGCTGTGATATCACTTTTGTGCACATAGAACATTCTCCAAGATATATCATATGCTGGGAAACATATTAACAAATTTAAGGACACTGAAATCATCTCAAGAACTTTCTGACAAAAAATATGAAATGAGAAATCATATCTAGAGTAATATTGGAAGACATACAATCATGAGAAAAATGAACAACATGCCATGGAAGCAATTAAATAAAATTAAACAATAAATCAAATGACCACAGAAACAATTCAAGAGAATTACTTAAAAGTTTCTTTAGATAAACAAAATAATTAACACATCATACAAAAAATGTGAGCTAAGGCCAAAGGGGATGAAAGTGGTACCATTTAATAAGAACCTCTATCAAATATCAGGAAGATTTCCAATAAACAGCCTAACATTATACCCCAAGGACCTGGAATAATGAAAAACAACAACAAAAAACAAAACAAAACAAAAACAAACAAAAAATAAAACAAACAAAAAACAAAGCAAGCCAAAGACAGAAAAGTTAAGAAATAACAAAAAAGGATAATAAAACAAAAGTACTATAGGGAAAAAACTAAAAGTTGTTGTTTTAAATTTTAAGAAAATCACCAGGCAGTGGTGGCGCACGCCTTTAATCCCAGCACTTGGGAGGCAGAGACAGGTGGATCTTTGTGAGTTTGAAGCCAGTCTGGTCTACAAAGCGAGTCCAGGACAGCCAGGGCTGTTACACAGAGAAATCCTGCCTTGAAAAACAAAAAACAAAGCAAAACAAAATTTAAGAAAATCAATGAACACATTCTCAGATAACTAGGCAAACAAAAAACCCTCTTGTATATAAAATTCAAAGGGAAAATGCAAACATCATGACGTGACACAGAAATGAAACAATTCATAAAGCACTATTGCAAAGAAGTATATGCCAAAAAATTCACCATCACACACAGATTTCTAGAAAAACAAAAAACCTACAACCTTATGGTGTTGACTCCACAATAGATCAATACCTTGAATCCACCAGCAGAAATAGAATGATGTAACAATTTAAAACCAAGAACCTTAAAGGGACAAAGAAAAAGAAAAATACGTGTGGTATAATTTGCTTTAAGATTTTTACATTAGTCATTTTTATGGAATTAGAGTTTGGCTCATCACATGAAGCCATTCAGTCTAAGGTGCTGTTCTCTCTAGGCAAAGGACGTGCTCAATAGGCATATCCACAGATGGCAGTCCATAGAATGGGAAAAGATATTTACCAACCCTACATTCAACAGAGGAATAAGATCCAAAATATATAGAGAATATGAGAAATTAAACACCAACAAGCCAAATAATCCAATTTTAAAATGGGGTACAGAGCTAAACCGAGTTTTCAACAGAGGAACCTCTAATGGCTGAGAATCACTTAAAGAACTGTTCAAAGTCCTTAGTCACCATGGAAGTGCAAATCAAAATGACTCTGAAATTCCATCTTACACCTGTGAGAATGACTATGATCAAAAACTCAAAGGACAGTACATGCCGGCAAGGATGTAGAGCAAGGAGAATGCACCTCTGTTGTACAACCACTTTGGAAATCAATCTACCGCTTTCTCAGAAAACTGGAAATAGCTCTACCTCAAGACCCAGCTATACCGCTTCTGTAAATATACCCAAAAGATGCCCCACCATACCACAAGGACATTTGCTCAGCTATGTTCACAGCAGCTTTATTTGTAATAGCCAGAAACTGGAAACAACCTAGATGTCCCTGAACAGAAGAGAGGATTTAAAAAATGAGGTACATTTACACAATGAAATACGACTGAGCTATTAAAAACAAGGAAATTATGAAAGGTAAATGGATGGACCTAGAGAAGATCATCCTGAGTCATGCAATCCAGACCCAGGAAAACACACATGGTCTGTACTCGTAAGTGGATCTTAGCCAGAGAGTACAGGATAACCAATCCATGATTCACCGACCTAAAGAAGCTAAGTAATACAGAGGGTCCATGGAGTTGACAAAGAGAACCACTCACGTAAGTTCAATCCTGAACTGGACCTAGTCTCTCTACATTCACGGAGCTGATGGACAGCCTGGTCTTCATGTGGGTCACTTAGCAACTGGAGCAGTGGCAGTCACTGACATGAACACAATTGCCTGCTATTGGACCACTTTTCCCTACCTGGACAGCCATGTCTTGCTCAGGATAAGAAGACACATTTACCCCTGATAAGACATGAAGTGGTGAGGTGGGATGGCAGGTGGGGGTGGGCGTGAGGGGCCCTCCTCTGACAAGAAAGAGGAAGGAGTGGGGAAAGAGGGTGAGAGGGTAGGGCTGGGAGGAGAAGAGGGAGGGGGGTTGCAGTTGCTATGTAAAGTGAATAAATAAACACATTAAATAGAAAAAAGAAAAACAGAACCCTTGTAACTCTGTAGCGGTGTTCCAGTCCTGCCCATGGTGAGAATAAAAAGTATTTGGTGGCAATCATTTAAAAGATTTTTATTATACTGACATTAGATTCATAAATCATGAACTTTCCAGGAAATAGAAACTAACAGGACAATAATTACTAAAGTTGATAAGACATTTACCATCTTTCTGCCCCCCCCCACCACCCCCGCAATGACATTTGAGTTTCTAGGTTGTCTTTCCCAACACCAGGTAGTAAATTCTGAGTTTAGGATCTGAGAGCTGCTTGTTTCTGAAATTACAGAAAGCCACTGGAGATTATAGAAATAGGCTTGTCCATGCTTTAAAAAAAACAAACTAGGTTGTGAGAAAGCTGCCTGTAACTTAGTGCAATTTCTAGGGCCTGGAAGAACTGCACCTATTGTAAGAAGACTTCAGATTGCAACCAAGGGAAAAAACAAAAAACAAAAAAAACCCACCTCGCCTAAGCTAAGGAAGACTGGCATTCAACTGATACTAAACAGAATGACAAATGGTGAATACTTGAACTCAATGGATTTCTGACTCATAAGAAAATGATCATATGAATCTGCTCTTTAAAATTATTTATTTAAGAACCACAATTTACAAGAAAAATCTTCTGGTACTAAAATTTCAGAAGTAAATAACTCTACAGGGTCATCTGATCTTAGTCCGGACCCAGTAATGTTAAATCTGTAACAGGGTGTCTGGTTCTAGTACGGGAAAAAAAATTGAGACTGAAGTTCATGGCCTTGGAACTCTGTAATGTATCCTGACTCATTAAGGTAGCTCTCCACCATCTTTGGTTGATCTTAAGAGTAGCATCGGGAGGGGAGACAATTCCAGTGGATTGTGTTAGCTTCGCTAGAGATTCATTAGTTACAGGGAACAACAAATATTACAACAGGCAAAAGATCAGTGAGAGGATGAGAATATCTTTGTTATTAGACCAAGAACATCCTGTGGGAACAGATTCAGAATATTCTGGAATAAAACCTGTGCCCTCCGTAGTTTTTATTATCAACTTGACACACCCTAGATTACTTAGAACGAGGAAGCTTCATATGAAGAATTGCTTTGATCAGACTGGCTTATGGACATATCTGTGAAAACTTGGGGGCACTTGATGATTGACATAAGGGGCTCTAGTTCACTGTGGGAGGTACCATCTGTAAACGCAGGGGCCTGGGCTGTATAAGAAAGTCAGTGGAGAGCAAGCCAGAGAGTGAGTCAGGAGGCAGAATCCCTCTAGGATATCTCCTGAGCTTCTGCCCTGACTTCTGTCCATTATGGACTGTGAACCTTGAATGGTAAGCTCAAATGAACTTTCTCTCCCCCAAGGATCTTTCGGTAAGTGTGTGTTATCACAGTGGGATGACTAGGAGCAGCTGCATCCCAGGAAACCGGAAGTGAGTGTTTCCCTTCCCTGTTTGGGGGATGGTGCCTGAGGCGCCTGTAAGTTTGTGAGGCATGGACTGAGGTACACTGACAAGTCCAACACCCAGGAAGCTTGGTTTGTGGAGGTCTCATTTGTCCATGTTCTCACCTGGTTGGTTTGGAAAGGATGAGTGAGGTGGAGAGTGATGTCACAAAATAAAAGATCAACAGGCAGCTTCGGGAAGGCATGTAGTTTTTCACTCCAGGGGAGTGAAAACACTAAAGGTAGGTCCGGTAGCCCTGACGTCCCACGACCGCCTGTCCCATATGATGTATTCAATACTGAACAAGATCAGAAAGACCAAGACTTTCTAGTAATGTATCTTGGTGTTCCTCCTGTCTGATCCTCAGCCCAAGCACATCCGGGGAGACATCTCATGGCTTAGGTATGAGCTATCACCATGTCTACAAACTGGGATGCTCTTGAGTGGGAAACTATGAGATCCACTAGCTACAAAGCTTGAGGAGTTTGGAAGTGTGTCGTGATTCACAAATGATGGAAGAACACACAGACACTGCAGCTTGCTGAGCCATAACCAGTCCTGAGCATGGAGAGACTGGCAGGGAGTCTGCTGAATCACCTTGTTTCTGTGTTAGGGTATTTTTGTTGTCTTGTTTTGATTTTTTTTTTTTTTTACATTTTCTTTTGCCTTGAATGTTTTTGCTTTTATTGTATTCTTTTATTATTTTATTTCTAACATAGCTTACAGGTTTTTGTGTTCTTCATATATCTAAATAATTTTGGGTACAGATTTTTTTTCTCTGCAGAGCAATCCACTTCATCTGTTCCTTTTTTCTATACCTCTTGGAACATCACCATGATTCTGCCTATTTCTGTTTTATTTAGCCTAGATTCTTCTTTCCCTTTGCCATTCCTTTATTTCATGTTATTACTATCTCTACTCTTACATGATTTTTTTAGCTGCACAGTGTCCTCTACATCCTGTTTAATAGTATCTTTTCAATCATGGTGGTGTGGTAGAGAAGTTGGCTTTACTCTGCTTAAGATGTGTACCTATACTTGTTTCTTTTGATGCTTTTTGCTGTTCTAGCGGTGGTACTAGGAATGCACCTCACCTGGCAAGGCTATGCCTCAAGGAAGAGGTCAAATATGGAACTGGGGAAATGGCTCAGTGGGAAAAAGCCCTTGCTAAGCCAGTATGAGAATTTGTCTTCGATTACCAGTAGAAGCTCAGCAGTATGGAGCGAGTGTCTACAGTCTTAGCACTCTTATAGGAAAGAGAGAAGTAGAGGACTGTGTGTGCATGTAGGCATGCACATACACACACGCACACACACACTGTACATATGCACACACATGCATACAGGCACATACACACACATACAAGCATGCATGATCACACACACACATGCACACACGCATCAGATGAGATATTCTTTCCAAAGACTGCACAAATCACAACATACAAGAAACACACACACACAGACACGCACACACACCAGGATATAAGGGTATTCAGGAGAAGACAATGTAGGAGTTTAATCCAAAGATCAGAACTGTGGAAAATGCCAGATGGATAATTTGAAAGTGTTCTTGAGAAATGATCCGTGCCTTCAAAGAGGATGCAAAGGTGAGTGAGGTGAGGAGACCCACGCAGGACCTAGAGAAGAGAGTCAACCACGTGGATGGTAAAGTTAGCAACAGGGACACGAAGTCAGCAACATGAATGAGAAAGTCGACAAACTACATGAGAAACTCAACAAGAACTGATATTTTGATTAAAAAGGTAGAAATCAGCCAATGTGTGCTCTACTCTTTTTCTTTCTCTGTTTGTGACCACATTCTCTGTCCTGCTCTCATGGACCAGAGTGGGTGGATGCATGCCTGGATAAGTACCTTTCTCTGATCAGAGCCTGCAAGTGTGGCACACCTGGAGTATTTAACACACAAGCAGCCTATCAAGGAAAGGGAATGAACGTCATTGGAAAACAAGCATTAAAAACACTTGTGCCTTCTCTTGGATTATTTCTTTCTGTTGGGCTGGCATGTCCAACTTCAATGCGATACTTTTTGTTTTCTTTTGTTATGTATTGAATGAATGAATGAAAACCTAGTCACTAACGAAAAGCATAACAACTGAACTGTCATTTATACCTGATAGAAAAAGAAAAGTCAGTTTTCTCCAATACAACGACACTGGGTTATCAACCACACCAGGTCAGGCCTATGCTCAGGAGTAATTGATCAATGTATAATGGACTCCACAGATTTCTGTGTGCTTTTATTTGGTTATAGATTGATGTTTTGGGTTTTTCCTTTTTGTTTTTGTTTTGGGCGTGGTTTTATTTTGTCTTCTTTCTTTTTGGGGGGAGGGTTGTTGTTGTATTGTGGTTTGGCTTACATTTTGAGAAAAAACTTGGGTAGGTAATGAGGAGGAAAATATCTGGAAAAACTTGGGGAAGACAAAATATGATCAAAATATAATTAAATTTTAATATTGTTTTAAGCAATAAAATATAACTTAAAATTGTAAAAAAAAAACTAAATAAAATATCTCCATTAAGATAAAATTTGCATTTCTTAATACAAAAAAGGCACACAAACATGTGTACTTGCTTTTCTTGCTTGGTCTTACTTTCTTGCATTAACATTGTTTCTAGCATATTTTTCTCTACACCCATGCATATGCAGGCAGTGCTAAGTGGATTCAGTGGGTTTTTAAATAATGGAACAAATTACATTGAAACAGAAGTGTCTGGGAAGAAAGAGAAGGGGAATTGGAAGACGTAGGGAATGTAAAGGGATTTGGTCAAATCAAATTGCATGCATGTATAAAATTCCAAAGCAATTTTTAAAAAAACTATGTTAATTCATTTTTGTAAATGCTATGAATAAAGACCAAATTTCATTCTTTTATATGTAAATAATCAGTTTTCACAACATAAAAGGAAAGTAACATTTTACAACACAATATTTTTATTGATAATTGAATATTTGGGAATTTCACATCATGCCCCCTGATCACACTCACTTCCCAGTCTTCCCAAGTCTGTCCTCAGGCCTTGTGGCCTCCCATCTCCCCCCAATAAAAAGAGAAAGAAAACAGTATGTCTGATTTGTGTTGCCCATATACTCACTGGAGCATGGTCAAAGTCCCAGTGGCCAGCTCCTTAAAGAAAACTGAGTCTTCCCAACCTGCACCCTACCAGAAGCCATCAATTGTGGAGAGCTACACTCAGCATCCTTATCACAACTTCCAAGAGTTCTCTTTGATGGCTTTTTGTCTAGGCTGTCGCCTTGGGAGCAGGGGTCAGGGTAGGGTCACAGAAGCTTTCTATGTCCCTATTTCTCAGCTGTGAGTCTGCAGTCGTCGATGCCACTGAAAAACTAGCTCCTTTGCCCTTACAGTTGGTAGGAGCACAGATCATAGGCCTCCATATGGTTTCTAGCAGCAGCAATGACCATGAATGTCCACATGATCTCTGGCTTCATCATGGGCCATCAACTTCAGCAGGGTCTCTGGTGACAGACAGTACAGACAACAGACATCACATGGCCTCTGATGGCTGCACAGGCTACTCACATCAACATGGCCCCTGGTGGCAGCATGGCCCATAGACATCAACCTAGATTCAAGCAGCAGCACAGACCATGGACATCTGCATGTCGTTTGCTGATAACATAGGTCACAGACATCATCAACACAGCCCCCAGCTGTAGCAGGACCACAGACCCCCCAACATGGCTCTCGGTGTCAGCATAAACAGCAGATATCAACATGGCCTCAGCCAACAATGCAGGGCACTCACAACAACATGGCCTCTGGCTTCAACCTGGACCACAGACACTAATACGGCCTCTTGAGGTAACACAGACTACAGATATAGACCTGGCCTCCTGTCACTGCCTTCATGTCTCTAGTTCCACTTTTCACCACTGTACATGAACCACTCAGCTCCGTCTCTGCTTTTATTCTGCCTCTCCATCTCATAGTGGCCTTGGAAACTTCAGCATGTCACACTACTTTTTTTGACCAAAGAATTTTACACACAAGTATTCATTGCAACAGGTCTTTGATGTGGTTCTAGCTTTCTGGTTTCTGACACAACATAAAAATGAGACATTGCCAAGACTCGGTTGAGATATCTTGCTGATGGCCAGAGTTGGGATGGTCTTGTGACTAGGCCATCCATCCATCTTGGGGGTAGATTCCCTGAAAACTCTGAGCTGCCACCTACCTCCTCACTCTTGATGTTGGACACTCTGAGGCTCACAGAGCTATGTGCTTTCAGGCTGTAGGTAACATCATGCCCCATGCTCTGTCAGGAGGGCAAGCAGCACAGGTGGCAGCCACAGCAGCCCCATGCTAGGGCTTGGTTGTTGAGCCTAGGACCAGCACAATTCATTAATAACGTCTGACTCTGCAGGACTGTTTCTTCCACATACGCCAGAAGCTCATAGATGGAGTAGACTTTGGGGTGGACTGACCAAAGTGCTGGATCTGTACCCAGAGCACAGCTGAGCTGTCAGCCTGGACTGAATTGAGTGTCTCTTCTGAAAATAAACATTTAATATGTTTTTAAAGTATACATTTATTCATTTACATGCCCCCTGTCTTTCTTTCCTACCCTCCATCCCTCCCCCTACATGGAGACTGAGAGCTGTTTCCAATAAACTTGCATTTATATGCTAAAAAAATAAAAATAGAATAAAACCACAGTCATCTCCCCCAAACCTACCAAACTGTATGTGGGAACCCGTGCCAAATTCTGCCATGTCAGAAATTCTGTGCCTAGCCTGTATGCTGTGGCCTTCGAGTTGCTGGCCTTTACCTCACCACGAGGTCTTGTGTTCTAGACCATCCTTGGACTATTTACCTTTGAAAGAAGTAGAGAAGTCTCAACTTGGAACCACCCAGAGGATCTAGGAAGTTGTTACAAGGAACTACTCAGAGAACTAGAAAGTTCTACAGGGAGCGATTTAGGCTATTGCATTCTTGCCCGGGGGCTAGGGTGAGTAAGATAAGAATAGATCCTATTGACCTTGCCCTATATATGTTCCTGCTAGTCGGTAATAAAGGGAATCTGGATCAGAAATTTCCTGACTTGATTAGTTATTTCTCATGTCTCTATATCCTACTTTCAATCCCCAGTCCCTCTTTCAGGTGAATCCTGATGTGGAGTCCACAATATGTGGGTCAACTACTCCTGAATATGAACTCTGTGTTGGTGTGCTCTATATAACCAGTGTCATTCTACTGAAAACTGATTTTTCATTCTCCCAGCGGGTATAAATGACAATTCACTTGTTAACCTTTACCCTAATAGGTAGGCTTTATTCATTCATTTTTTTAATGTAACAAAATAAGATAAAACAAAAGCTTGACATCGCCAAATAATGAAGAGACAGAGTCCCAAGACAATAACTTGTTCTACACAAACTGACAACAAGACCCCATTGCTGAAGACAACACCTATGCAACTCTTCGAAGATGAAGATGTTGAGCCAGTGCCTACGTAGAGCTTCCGTCCCCACTTTCCCCCATGCTTGGTACAGGAACATACTCTGCATGCCCTCAAAAGAGAAACGTAAACATCAAGCTAGCACAAACACTTTATATATCATGGTGCACTGCCTGCAGGTTATTCTATGACACAGAGTTTATG
Organism: Acomys russatus; assembly: GCF_903995435.1. Taxonomy (NCBI): domain Eukaryota; kingdom Metazoa; phylum Chordata; class Mammalia; order Rodentia; family Muridae; genus Acomys; species Acomys russatus. The sequence continues at coordinate 8,767,585 of NC_067162.1, forward strand.
GAACTAACCAACCAATAACTGATTTGACTTAGGGCCCACTCCAGGAGAGAGAATCCAGACCTGACACTATTTGGGTGACCAAGTGTGTGGCTGGGAAATTATGAAGCCTGTAGTCAGAATGAGGTCAAGGCATGTGCAAACCCAGGAAATCTCACCCTCATATCTGTAGGCATAAGACTGCCCTCCTTGCTGCCACCTTGGGTTTACATGTCTCAGTACAAGTAGGCCTACACCCCCTTTCCCTCCCCTGACAGGTCATTTAGCTGAGAAGTCAGGTTGAATTTCCTCTCCCCTTATAAGGTCATGTCCTACACCAGCTGGGGTTCCTCCTTATGCAAATGAGACATCCCCATCTAGCCCTGGCCAATAATGTATACTCACCCCCAAAGCTCCTAGCCCCCTAAAGGCTTAAGAAACCTTTCTTCATCCCATTAAATGAGAAGTCTCACTGAAGCTGTCTCTCCAGAGTCTATTCTCCTTGTAGTCACAGCTGCCTGGGGGTCTCTTTCACCCTCTGCCTTTCTGCTTCCTCACTTCCCTTCTCAGGATCTACCTTCCCTGTGTAGATTCTAGTTCAAACTGCTTAGATCAACTTGGAGCCAATGCTTATAATTGTTCCTTGGACAGGATGAAAAGCCCTTAGACAAATGTAAGCATGATCATGCATTATATGGCTTAATCTCTTGGATCCAAAAACCAATCGGAGACAACTTGGAGGAAAGGGCTTTAAAGTATATTAAGAAGCACAAGGAGTTTTGAGGAAGAAGGAAGAACCTGCTCAGAATGTGCAACAGAGTTTTCTCACAGTTGCTGCAGTAGAATAGAACTCAAAGGTGCTGCCGAAACCATAGCAACCCTCAAAGGCACCTGCCACTCAGCCACGCTAATTCATGCGTCATTAAACTCAGTGGCAAGAAGATGAACGAAAGGAAACAACTCATTTAGCTTAGAGTTTTCAACATGGATGCCAGTCTGTCAGTCCAAACTCTATCGTGTAAGAGACACCCCATGGCTTACAATATAAATTTAAGAAAATATTGTGTGGTATTGTGTGTATGCATATGTACACCCTTGCAACTGTGTGTGTGTGTGTGTGTGTGTGTGTGTGTGTGTGTGTGTGTATAAATAGGCACTTATAGGGGAGTCAATTGATGTTTCTATTCATGTGCATGTTATACACTGCCTAAAACAATTTGAACATACATAGATACTCAACTGCTTATCATTTATTCATAGTGTTATTACCATCTTTTGGGGTTCTTTTAAAGTGGACATTACACAATTTTCATGTACAGTCAACTGACCATGCAGAGACTCTCGAGACTCTTACACCTACTTATCTGTAGTTCGTACATGTTAGCCAACCCTCCTCACATTTTCCCTCACCTCCACTAACCACCATCCTTCTTCCACACTCCTGAGATCAGTACCTTCATATCCCTTATTAAAGTGGTCAGAAGCCACTCATCTTTCCATGCCGGGATTATTGCATGTAGTCTAAGGATCTTTTGTTGCACCTGTGTTGCCACAATTGACAGAAAATCAGTTCTGTGGATAAAGAGTGTTGTCTTGTTTGTTGTGTTACATTTTCTTCATTGGTTCATCAATTAAAGGGATTCCTGGTTGCTTCTAAGTCACTGTGGCTCATACTGCAACAAAACCGGGAGCTCAAGATCTCTTCTGGACACTGACCCTTACCTTTGGATACCTGACCATTAGTGAAAGCATTGGATCATTTGGGTAGTTCTAATGTGTGTGTGTGTGTGTGTGTGTGTGTGTGTGTGTGTACGTGTACACATATATGTGAGAATATGTGCATATACACATTATATATAATTATCTATACGTATTATATAGATGTGATACATAACTCACTTAGCCTATAGTATTCAACAGGATACCAGTCTGCCAGTCTAAACCGTATTATGTAAGTCATTCAATGGCTTACTTTAAAAAATCAAAATATTGAATGGTATGTGCATGAAGTCATATTTTGCTATTTTATTAATTATCATCATCATTTATTGCTATTAGCTAATAATATAATTAATGAAATTTAACACATTTTTCATGTTGGGGGACTATAGGAAGTTACATGTGCATGAGGACAGTCACCACAGAAGCCACAGATGTCAAGATCCCTAGAGATGGAGTTACCACCGTTTGTAAGCTGTATTTTGAGAACCAAATTTAGGTCCTCTGGAAGAGGAATATATGTCCTTATTCATTGGTCCTTCTCTTTAGTACCAATATTCTAAAGCCCGTTTTTAAATCTAAACTGTTTCCATAATGTTTGTATCGTATATATTTCCACAGAAAATATGAACCTCTGTTCTTTTATCCATAGCGTTAACCAGTACTTACTATTGTTTGTCTTTTTGATAGCAAGTCATTCTTCCTTTAGTGAGATGTATCTCATGTGGGTTTGATTTTTTCCTTTCCCTTTGTGACCAGTAATGGTTAAATAAGTTTTTTATTGTTTTTTGTTTTGTTTTCTATGTGCCTGTTGGGTAAACTGCAAGTCTTCCTTTGGGGAAAATCCTATTTATTTAAAATACCAATTTTGCAGCTGGTAGGGAGGAAGGTCTTCTTTGGGTCAGTACAGAATACACAAAGACACAAAATTCTTAGCACAAAAGAGATTTATTATCCCAGAGGGGTAGGGTAGGGTGCTGTGAAGGCAGATAGCAAGCAGCAGCAAGCAAACAAGCAAGCATTTTCTGCAGGATGGCTTTTAGGGGATAAAAGGGAAAGTCTGTGCTGGGGTTGGTGGTTAAGTCCTGATTGGATGTGGCAGCCAAATAATGAATTTTGATTGGTGGTCTGCAGTGTTACATCTCCGGAATGAGTCAGTGAACAAATGAGGGAATAGACCTTGGGGGATAGCCTTGGGAATGCGATAGATAGATAGATAGATAGATAGATAGATAGATAGATAGATAGACAAACAGATAGACAGACAGATAGATAGATAGATATAGATTGATATAGAGATTGTTATGTGTATGTATATATGTGTATACATGTACATATATTCACATTATGATTATATTTGCATATATGATGTTTATATGTGTATATAATTACATTATATTTATATGTGTATATGTACATACATCTGTATATATATATATGTATATATTATACATATGTATTGTGGGACCAGTTGTGTTTTGGGCTATCCAGGCACTATAGGCCATGGGCTTGGGGCTCAATTTAAATCAGACGTTGGTTGGCTACTCCCAAAAGTTCTGTTCCACAGCACCTCTTGCACAAAGAATGGATTGCAGGTTGAGGGTTTGCTGGTTCGATTACTCTCCAGGTGTCTTTGCCCACAGCCTACAGGATACCTTCCCATGCTACAGGGGCTAGCATGCAGGGGTGAAGGATTCACACAGGCACCAGCTCTTCCTCTCTACCTGTGTGGACATTGTCCTTGTCAATGGGACTCCATTGTGAGTTTTTAGGCAGTGAACCTCTGAGCATCATCCTGGGTTGTTTAGTGATCTCCACAAGCGCCCCTTCAGCCAACAACTCAACAAAATACAGTCTATTCCCACCACTGGAAGCCTGAAAAAAGATGGCCAGTTTAGACTCCCTGTCCTCCATTACTAGACGTTCTCACTACGGTCATCATGATAGACTCAGGAAATTTTTCGCAGCACCAGCTTTCCACGCTGCCCCCCAAATATGCTTGAGATCCAGCTGTTCCCCCTGCATTCTCTCCCTCTGTCTCTTCCTGCCTCTACCTGATCCTTCCCACTCCCATCTCCACCCAACCCATGTCCACCATGAAATTTGTTTTTTAAAGATTTATTTATTTATCACATATACAGTGTTCTGCCTGCATGTACACCTGCACACCAGAAGGAACCAGATCTCATGACAGATGGTTGTGAGCCACCATGTGGTTGCTGGGAATTGAACTCAGGACCTCTGGAAGAACAGTCAGTGCTCTTAACCTCTGAGCCATCTCTCCAGCCCATGAAATCTATTTTATGTCCCTTTCTTTGGGAGATTCATGCATCCTCCCTAGAGCCCTCTTCTGTTGTAACTAAAATACCAGTATGGCCTAATGTTGTTTACTATTAGGCCTATAGTTATTATTACAGCAGTATTTCCTAACCTGCTAGTAATCAATCAAGACACAGACACCTGATATATTTTGAAATAGCCTTAGTTAACCTGGAGCAGGGCAGATATTAATCCCCTAAACTACTTCTCATAGTGGGACAGGTGTGGGATACAGGCTCCAATCCCATGCCATCTGCTTCTAATAATTTCTATCAAGCTACCTCCCATCCATAATCCCACATACTTGCTAATTATAATCATCTGGACCAAATCTCCATCCACCTAACCCATGGCACAGTCTTCTTCCTCCTCCCCACTCCTCAGGTCTCTTCTCCTGCCAAGATTTTGTCTCTCCTAGGCCTGGAACCTTAGCCATGTCTATCCCAGGTTTTTTATTGGTCAAATAGGTTAGGCTCTTAGGCAAGGTACAGGTGGGGCACAGAGACAGTAAGCAGTAATTAGCATCAAAATACATCAGACCAACCTTCAACATTCTTCTTTACCTAACCTCACTAGGTTTGTGGATTATAACTTGGTCATCAGTTACTTAACAGCTTATATCCATTTATAAGTGAGTACATAGCATGTTTATTTATATTTCTTGATCTGGATTACCTCACTCAGGATGATTCTTTTTTCTAGTTCCATCAATTTGCCTGCAAATTTCATCATGTCAACTTTTAACAGCTGAGTAATACTTAATTGTGTAAATGTACCACAACTTCTTTATCCATTCTTCAGTTGAAAGACAACTAGGTTGTTACCAGTTTCTGGCTAGTATAAATAAATCCAGTGAACATAGTTGATCAAGTGTCCTTGTGGTAGGATGGATTGCCTTTTAGGTATATTCTCAAGAAATATATAGCCAGGTTTTGATGTAGATCAATTCACAATTTTCTGAGGAACCACTGTAATGGAAGTTTTGGTTTATTTGTAAACTCAGTTGTGTTATATAAATATTGTGTGTGTGTGTGTGTGTGTGTGTGTGTGTGTGTGTGTGTGTGTGTGTGTGTGCTAATCCCAAGTGTGGGATTTTAGTTTGAACTATAGCTTATCCAAACCTGTTCATTGTCTCGTGAGGGGCGTGGCTTTTGGCAGCTGGTAGAGGCCTTCCTAGTGCAGCACAGAGGGGGCCATAGTCTAAGGCTCTAAGAGTATAAATAAGAGAAGAGAGGGTGTGGGGAATGTTGGTGTTGGCGGGTGGTATGTAGCACTTTAAAGAGAGCAGAGACAGGCAGTGTGGTTGTTTTCAGCAGACAGACAGAGAGAAACACTTCGGGGAGCAGTGGCTTGGAAGAGACTGCTGGCTGTGTCTGCTGTTGGCAGAGACTGGTTACAGCCCAAAAGAATCCAATTGACTCTAAACAGCTGGGAGAAATAAAAGGGACTCCTCTCTCTACTAACCTTCTCTCTCCTATAGAGGGTTGGAAGGTTGGAAGAGGGGTTGTGGCCTAGACACCCAAAATAAAGCAGAGTTTAAAAGAAAGCACTACAAACCATCATATTGATTTCCATGGTAGTTGTACAAGTTTGCATTCCCACCAACAATGAAGGAGTGGTCCCCTTGCTCCATCTGCTCGCCAGCATGTGCTGTTATTTGTGTTTTTGATCTTAGCAATTCTGACAGGTGTAAGATGGAGTCTCAAAGTAGTTTTGATTTTCATATCCCTGATGGCTAAAGATACTGAACATTCTTTTAACTGTTTCTTCACCATTTGAGATTCCTCTGTGGAGAACTCTCTGTTTCTATCTGTAACCCACTTTTTAAAAACATTTTAATTTATTATAACGTATTCAGATTACATTCTAATTGTTATCCCTTGCTGTATCTTCCTGTTCCCACCCTCCCTCCCTCTTCCACCCTATTCCCCTCTCCTAGACCTCTGACAGAAGGGGACCTCCTCCCCTTCATAAACCCACAACCTATCATGTCTTATCTTGATAGCCTGCTTCCCCTTTCTCTGTGTGCCCTCCAGGACTCCTGACCACTGGGAAGTGATCAAATTGGTGGGGGGTGGGAGGTGAGACACCAGAGTTCATGTCAAAGGCAGCCCCACTCCGCCACAACCATAGAGAATGAGCTGTCTATTGGCTAGATCTGAACAAGGGGTCTAGGTTCACTGCAAACACTGTCCTTGGTTGGTGCAACAGTTTGTACACTACCCCCTGGGTCCAGACCTGCCAGCCTGGATGGTCTCTTTGTAGGGCTCTTGAACCCTCTTGGTCCTTCCATCCCCCTGTTCTTCCAAAACACTCTCCACACTCCACCCAGAGCCCAGCAGCAAGTCTCAGCTGGGTGGAGTCTCTCAGAGGACATCTATGTTGGTCTAATATCCACTTATAAGTGAGTATATGCTATGTGTGTTTTTCTGGGTCTGGGCTCTATCCCACTTTTTAGTTGTATTGTTTATCAGATGTCTTATTTATTGAGTGATTTATATATGTTGGATATTAGGTTTCTATAGGATGTGGAGTTGGTAAAAAAAAAATTTTTTTCTCATTCTGTAGGCTGCCACTTTGTCCAATTGATGGTGTCCTTTCTTTGCAGAAGGTTTTTGGTTTCATGAGGCTCCATTTATGAATTGTTGATCTTAGAGCCTGAGCTATTGGCGTTCTGTTCAGGATGTCGTCTCCTGTGCCAATGACCTCAAAGCTCTTCCACATTTTCTCTTCTATCCAGTCTTCACTCTGATGTCTGTCTTCTGTGATGAACAGAGATTTTGTTTTTCCTTTTGCTTTTCTGTGCTGTGCTGACTTCTTACTGAGCTGAATTTCTTTTCCCAGTGAAAGCAGCATCAGTACAATGAAGTGGGGTAAGTACGCTAGTGAGCAGGGGTGTATAACAGTGTTAGAAGAGAAAACCAATTGGCAATTCTTATAATAGTATAAATCTTCCAGATGTAATTTTCAACGTGAAAGTTTGTATCATGATATGGTACACCAAATGTTAACGCTTCTGTGTTGTGTTGTGAATTAAAACTTTAAATGTAATCCGAACTTACGGTAATTTAACATTCATAATACTGAACACTATAACAAAATGACCTTCTTCCATATGATACTTACAGAAGTGGAGGTCTGTGTGCAGCGATGTAAGTACCATCTTAGCAGAAATGGTAGATTGCCCCTTGGAGTCCTTTTGTGAATGTACCTAGTTTTCTTCTATGTGTAATTATAAAATAAACACAATAGAGAGTTGGGTCTCACAGATAAGCACAGTGTGTGGATGTGGACTAGGTTAATTCCTTACATGACTTCACTGCTTTCCCATGCCAAGCAGGTATTGCCCCTATTGCTTAGTTTTTACTTTGAAATCAAGTCAATACTGCCTACCCAAGACACATAGGAAAAAGTGCTTGTTTTCTTAAAGTAGTTTTAGGAATCTGGATCCTGTGGGTCACATACTATTAGCTACATCACAAATTAATTCTTAGTCTTTGAGAGATGAAGTTTATCTTAATTTTGTATAGAAAACTTGATGTTTTTTGTTTTCTCATTAGAAATCAAGAAAATCCTCTTGTCATAGCTCTACAAAATAAATAGAAGTGTCCTGACATGTCTTGTATGAGTAGATACTGCTCAAAAGAAGAAATTCAAATATTTGACTAATTTGTGGGGGAAAAAAGTTTAACTTCTATACCTTGGAGAAAAATGCAAGTCAAACCACAAATAAGACATCATCTTACCCCAGTTATAATGATTACTTCCCAAAGGACAAACTACAGATGGTATAAAGATATGAATGATAGCAAGCTTTAATATTCAGACAGTGGGGGATACGTTGGTGAGGCATTTTGTATGGCTCTATGCTGTTTGTTTAAGCAATTGGAACTAGAACTCCAGTGTGACCCAGCTATCCCACTTCCAAATACGTAACCAGAGGAAATGAAACCAGCACATCCACCATGCAGGCACATGAGCATCCTTTTCCTTAGTGCACCGCTCACAATACCTGAGATGTGGAATCAGCAGAGATATCTACCTGCGGGCAAATGAATGAAGAATACATGGTATATGTGCGCAGTGGAACACTACTCAGCCATAGACAGCAGCATCCTATCACTTACAGAGAAATGGATGGAAATGCAGGGCATTATTATAGTGAAACATCTACAGTCCATAAATGTAAATATCACATGTTCTCTTTCATATGAAGATCTCTTAAAAAGTCAATTGGAATGTATGATAGTGATTAGATGTGGGGAAAGCGGCATCGGCTTTTGTGTGTTTGCACAGTGCTTATGCAACAAAGCACAGTGGAAGCAGTGAGTAGTACAGCCTTAGTTCACAAGGGTCTATTACATATTTTATGGATAACTATAAGAGAAGAGCTTCGGGCTCAGAATCAGGATGTATTATATACTTACACCAAAATAGCAAATTGTATCTATAAATATGTACACTTATTATGTGTTATTCAAAATTTTAACGCTTAATATTAAATATGCACTACCCTGTCTACTTTGAGGATATTGTTATGTAGAGTGTGAGGATAATTTTAGAATGAATTTATATGCTCAAACCAGTCTCTACATTGACTAGGTTCAGTTCAACAAACATCCATTGAGCATATGCTATATACCAGACACTATGCTAAGAGCTTGGACTCAAGAGTAAATAAATCATCATCTAGATTACGTTCAGAATATTGTAGGTAAGACAGATGAGGCAACTGAAGTTTTAATATTACTAGGCATTAGGTTAAATAGGAAACATTTTTATTAATATTATTTGGCATTAAAATTAAATAGGAAACATATTTTGTGGTTACTGAATAGGGAGAAGGAATAAAGGAAAAGCTTCCTGAAAGATATAAAAGGTATATTCTGAAGAATATATATAAATCACTTATAGAGGTTGACACAATGTTCTTACTCCAAGCTTTGCCAGACTAAACAGTAGTTACATAAATTTTATATTCTCTATTAGTGGTTGAAAATATGTGCTTATATCTAGACCACATATATCTATGTTTCTATTTATGTCCCATATATCTATTTATCTCTAGTCATATTTATTATTATCTATTATCTATCCATCTGTCTGTCTGTCTGTCTATATATCTTACAAAAATGCTTAAGAAAAGTAATCAGGTTTAATCAAGAAACTGTGATAGAGTCAGATAGATGACATTTGTTACTGAGAAATTAACCTGACTTCAACTCATATAATAGAAGTACAAAAGTGACTTCAACAAGTAGTCTTCCAACCTCCACACGTATGTACAACCTCCAGAAAATAAATAGATGTAATTTTTAAAAATGTGACTAAAGTACATCTTACTCTAAAAACAATATGGCAATCTAACATCCAGAGCTGTCTTTGGGCAGTCACAATTTCCCATGTCTTTAAAAGTCTGTCTGGACATAGGCTAGTTTATACTTGGTCTTCAGTTGTACACAAAAATATGGATTTTAAAAATGAAAATAACCAATTTATATTTATTTATTCATGAGATTTTTTTAACATGACAGTGAAAAGAAATGTACTTGGCAAGTTAAAGACATGTATGTATGCATGTGTGCAGGCACATATCCCAAATGACACAACTCAATTTGTATTAAATGTATTAAGTCAAATCAATTTTACAGACATTTGGTCAAGAGCTTAATTCCATTTGATCTTCCACCTGGTAAGCTTCATTTCCCACTGTGTCTCCCTGAAATTTGTTTTAACTTGTTTGGACATCGTTAGCAAAAGAGAGTAGCATCAGTAAAAAATGTATGGTGCAGAAGAGCATTCGGATGCAGCAAAGAGAAAACAATGAAGCTCACATGAGTTATAGAGTTATATGGTCAAATATAGTGGATATACAATCTGCTTGTGAAGACTGAAGAAAGACTTTCCAAATAACAATAGTAATAATAAGGAGAATAACAGATTTCTAATCCCCCAAAAGTTATCTTAGAAGGGAGAACATACTAATAATTGCTGAACTGATGTTTCTGTGATCTAATTGATAGGGTCTCTGTTATGCTTTACTACATTAGAATTTCAGGACAAGTTTGAGATGAAAAACAAAAATGGTTCAGCCTACTGGCAGTCACACCACTCGAATTCAAAGCAGAGCTTCAACTGCATGCCCTGTAGTCTTTGTGTTGTTCTCAACTGTTGATTGCTTATAAGAAAGTTAATAAGATTCAAAAAAATCCAAGTTGTTAAACTAAATAAATAATACTTCCGTTCAAAGAAACTAGACTGGAAGTTTATTTGTTTCAATCATGTAAATATGTGTATTGCAAATATTGTCTAAAACACTTAGTGACAATTATATCATTGAATCCTCCACACAATTGCTTGATGTAGCTATTAACTGGAAAGAGGACAAATCTAAAGTTTATCTTCAAATCTGAATCCAGAGCATGTTTTATTCATAATTTCCCTGTAGTTTACTCACAGATTTCTCTGAACATTAAAAGTCACTAGGCTTTGAGTAGCCTTAGAAGCACAGCCTACTTTGGTGATGTGTATGCCTGGAACATGAGAAGCCACATAGTTTTCACTTGGCTGGCATTTTGTCAGCTTCATCTTCATATAGATTTGTAATTTGTTACTACAGGCTTCTTTTAAATTTTTTCTTTTTTGTTATTAATTAAGTTATTTATTTACTTTACATCTTGATCACAACTTCCGTCCCTCCTCTCATCCAAGTCTCTCCCTTTCACCTCCCATGCCCCCGAAATCCACCCCTTTTCCCCTTCTCCTCAGAAAAGGGGAGGTCTCCCATTGATATCAACCGGACTTAGCTTATCAGATTGCAGTAAGACTAGGAACATCTTCTTCTATTGAGATTAAACTAGGCATCCCAGTTAGGGGTAAAGAATTCAAAGACAGGTAATGTAGTCGGAGGTAGCCCCTGATCCTGATGTAGGAATCCCACATAAAGTCCCAGCTGCACAACTGTTACATAAGTGTAGAGGCCCACGGTTCATCCCATGCAGGCTCTCTTGTTGGCATTTCAGTCTCTATGAGCCCCGAAGAGGCCAGGTAAGTTGAGTCTGTAGGTTTTCTTGTGGAGTCCTTGACCCCTTTGGCTTCCTCAATCCTTCCTGCCCCCTTCCACAGGATTCCCCAAACTTCAGTCATTGGTGGGCCCTTACCTCAAATTCTGGTCCATCTTTTACTACTGCACATCTTATAGGCAGGACAAGTTTGGGGTCTCAAGTTTTGTGGCTAGTATAGTGTACCAATCTCTCCAGTTGAAGTCTTGCATGGTTACAGGAGATGGCCAATTAAGGCTCTGTATCCCCCATTACTAGGAGTCTTAGTTAAGGTCATCCTCATAGATGTCTGGGAGTTTCAATTGCTCTACCTTTCTAGCTCATCCCAGAGATGCCCCCCAATACAGTTGTCTCTCTCAGGACTCTCTCCCTCAGTCCTCCCCACTCCTCATGCCTCCTGTTCCCATCTCCACCTCTGCCCTACCCAGTCCCATCCCTCCATCTGCCACTAATGTCCAACCTATTTCCCTTTCTCAGTGAGGTTCAAAGGTTCCCCCTTGGGTCCTCCTTGTTACTTAGCTTCTTTGAATCCATAGACTGTAGAATGTCTATCCTGTACATTATGATTAATATCTACTTACAAGTAAGTGCATATCATGTTTTTCTTCCAGAGTCTGTGTTACCTCACTTAGGTTGATCTTTTCTAGTTTTATCTATTTGACTGTAAGTTTAATGATATCTTTGTTTTTAATATCTGATTAATATTGCATTGGGTAAACGTACCATGATTTCTTTATCTGTTATTCAATTAAGCAACATCTAGGTTGTTTACTGGCTAATACATATAGAATTGCTATGAGCATAGTTGAGCAAGTGTCCTTGTGGTATGGTGAAGTTTCTTTTGAGTATATGTCCAGGAGAAGTAAAGTTGGGTCTTGAAATAGAGCTATTCCCATTTTTCTGAGAAAGTGCCAGATTAATTTGCAAAGTGGTTGTACAAGTTTACACTCCCACCAGCAATGGAAAAGTGTTCCCTGTGCTCTGTATCCTTGACAGCATTAGCTGTGCACTGAGTTTTTTTTTTTTTTTAATCTTAGCCAATCTGATGGGTGTAAGATGAAATCTCAGAGTTGTTTTGATTTGGATTTCCCTATTGACCAAGGATGCTGAGCATATCTTTAAGTGCTTTTCAGCTATTAGAGATTCATCTGTTGAGAATTCTGTATACCCCATATTTTTATATTTAATATTTTACTTTAAAGAAGTTTCCATATACATCATATTATTACACATATATACAATAAACTACCTACAGCAAGAAGAATCATAAAACAATCAGGAATTAAATAAATGTTGCATTCATAGTGTTTTGGTTATTTGTATTTGGCGTCCTTGAAGAAAACATCTTTCTTATCTTGGTGAGTCTAAAATTCTGAATGTAAATCAATAACTATCATATCTCATCTTTATCAAGTTAAAACATCTATCTAGACCTAAAAACATTTTAACTCCTATACAACTAAGTTTGTAAAACTAGACTATCTGGTCTTCAATCCCATCATAGACTTGAGAAGAAATAAAACTAATTATCTGAGTAAACAGGAAGTGCAGCTTAGCAGCTTCCAAAATGAGAAAATGACAGAGACAATTTGCTGCCTGAACAGTCACCCAAAACCCTCTATAATGTGGAAGTATCGTCTTCAGGCTTCTGACCCAATATATCTGACAGACATATTTGTGAAGCAGGAACTATTGAGGACTTGCTTACTTTGTCTTGACTGAGTTTGGCCATTGACTCTGCCTGCATCCAAGCTTGCCCACTTTTAGGCAGAATTCTGTCTATGGTAGAAATGAGGACATTTTACCCAGTGGCTGATTTGCTGCATTTGAAGCCATCTCCATAAGGAGGTTCATTGATGCCCATCATCTTTTTTGACATAGGCTGGGTGTTGTCAGAAATTAATCTTTCTTGTTATTCAAGAATTTTTAAATTAATAACATCTTTAAATGCCATATTCTGCAGGCAGCCAATGTTTTTTGAAGATCTTACCTATTTTACCTTATCTATCTTTAGAATCATATCTATCTGTTAAACCTAGGATATATATTCTTATGATAAAAATAGACTAGTAATTGTCATGACCGTGATTTAATCAACTACCACTTAACTTGTATTACTTAATTATCCTAAGCAGCCTGCAATAGCACTTCAAAGTATTGAAAGTAAACCTTGTATTATACTTGAGTTCTATGAGTGCAATACTTCATATTAGAGTATATATTTCATATTAGAGTATATATATACATATATATATATATATATATATATATATATATATATATATATATATACAGTGTTGTATGTGAAGAATGATCTTAACTTTGAATTCTATACCAATGTATCAAAGTTAAGCTTATTTTGCATCAATTTACAAAATTCTGTAGCAGTGAATTTAAAATAACCTTGTGATTAACAATTAAGGCGTTAAGTTGGAGTAGATTCAATAATCTACTTTTTCTCCTATCATCTCTATATATTTCTATATTTCTCCCTTCTTTTCAACCCCTATCTCCAAACCTAAGAAAGATATAGGAATAGAGAGACACCACTGAGTCTACCCTTGTTTTCTTTCTGAATCAGACCATTAATAACGTATAACCAACTCCCAATGAAAATAAACATCTATAGCCCAAGACAGCAACCTGAAACCTACCCAACTCCCCTTAAGGAAAATGGAACATTGCTCTCTTAAGGTTTCTTCCAGCTGATTTGGGATGAATAATATCTTTGTAAGGGCCCAAATAAAATTGGGGAAAATGGTTAAACATACCAGGATTAGCATTTGTTGTCCAGTTTCTAAATGTTGAGAAATCCCAGGCTTAATAGAAGTCCTGTGTGAGACAGTCTGAAATGCTGGACCAATTGGGATTAGAAGCTGGGAGCTGTACTGTTCTGATGAGGCACAGGAACTGAAGCACTTGATGCTGGAAAATGAAGGATGAAGGATGTTAGGGTCCAGTGTGCTGAGAGGAATGAATACTGTCAGATCTGATCTAGTGTCAGTGTCTGGTTCTTTTGTTCTGAAGAGAATTCTCAATAGAGGAGACCTGAATGTCTTAGAAACACTTAAAGAAATGTTCAACATCCCTCGTCATCAGAGACATGAAAATCAAAAGAACTCTGAGATTCCATCTTACACCTATCTGAATGGCTAAGATAAAAAATACACAAGTAACAGCACATGCTGGCGAGGATGTGGAGCAAGGGGAACATTTCTCCATTGTTGGTGGTAATACAAACTTGTAAAACCACTTTGGAAATCAATCTGGCACTTTCTCAGGAAATTGGGAACAATTCTACCTCAAGATCCAAGCCCACCACTCCTGGACATATACTCTAATGATGCTTCACCATACAAGGACATTCGCTCAACAATGTGCATAGCAGATTTATTCATAATATCCAGACTCTGGAAACAACCTAGATGTCCCTCAACCGAAGAATGCATAAAGATATTGTGTTACATTTACACAGTGGTATACTACTCAGCTATTAAAAACAAGGAAATAATTTAAATTTTCAGGCAAATGGATAGAACTAGAAAAGATCATCCCAAGTAAAGTAACCCAGACCCAGAAAGACACGCCTGACATATACTCACTCATAAGCAGATATTAGCCACATCATACATGATAACTACGCTACAATACAGAGACTGAAACATCCACCAAAGACCATATATGATGTGGACCTAAGCCCCTCACTCAGATGTAGTCTATATGAAGGCAGCACAGTTTCCTTGTAGGTCCCACAATATGGGGAGTAGGGGCTACTTCTGACATGGACTCTGCCACCTCCCAACACTGATCACTTCCCCCTGACAGGGAGGCCTTGCCAGGCCACAAAGGAAGAGGGATACAGGTAGTACAGATGAGAAGTGAATAGGCCGAGGTCAAACATTAAGGAAAGAGGGCTTCCCTTTCTGAGTACTAAGAGAGGGAGGGAAAGTGGATGATGGAAGGAGGAGAATCAGGAGGGGATGAGGGAGGGAGCTACAATTGGGATGTGAGGAATTCAAACTGCAGAACAAGCAGGTAGCTTATATTACTAATCCCAGTACATGGGAATAGCTCTGAGACTTGCTGAAACATGAATGTCTGTGCGTCAACAGTGTTTCTTGTTGGTTACAGAATCCTTGTGATTAGACGCCATTCTTTGTATGGCATGAATGAAGATGTACAAATGTCTTTCTTCTGCTCATACAAAGAGCAGAAAACCAGCCTTAATTGTACTGTGCCCCATGCACACCTCATATATTTATAATCTTAGGAATGAATAATGTTTGTGCCCCATGTTTTAATTGGGTTATTTGGCTCATTGATATTAAGTTTCTTGAGATCTTTATATATTTTGGATATCAGCCCTCTGTAAGAAGTGGACATAGTGAAAATCATTTCTAATTCTGTAAGCATTTCAGTTTCATGAGATATACCATTTATGTGTTGATCTTAGGGCCTGAGCTGTTGGTGTTCTGTTCAGGAACTTGTCTCCTATACCAATGCTCTCAAGACTGTTCCTACAAAGGACTTCGGTTCAATTCCCCCCGCCCATCTGTAGCTCCAGTCCCAGGGGTTAAGACACCACCCACTTCTGGATTCCTGTGGCACTGCATGCACATCGTGCACACATATGCATGTAGACTCATATGTATAAAATCAAAACAAATAAATATTAAACTATAGAATATCAAATGTTGGAGGAACACAAAGACATATGAAACAAATGCTTGTTACATCTTGAATGTTATAAAATTTTAAATTAAAAGTTATCTATCATTCGCTTGATTTGTTCTGAGAAAAAAAAAATCTGAGTACTCCAATATACTATAGACCTCAGGCAACATTACCAACATTTGCAGCCACTGTGAACTTCCATCTGACTTAAATCAGAGTTACTATGATCAAGAAAACAAGTAACAAGCGCAAGTCAGCATGTGGGGAGAGAGGAAGCTCTACAAACTGCTGTGCAGAGCGTTCACTGACACAGCCACTGAGGAAATTAGAAGTGTCTCTATAAAACTACAAATGCCACCTGGACCAGCTGTACCATTACTGGGCATACATCCAAAAGATGCTCCACCACACCACAAGGACACTCGCTCAACTATGTTCATAGCAGCTTTACTCACAATAGTGAGAAACTAGAAACAGCCTGATGTCCCTCAACTGAAAATGGAGTTTTTAAAATGTGGTACATTTACACAATGTAATTCTACTCAACTATTAAAAACAAAGAAATCTTGACATTTACTGGATGGAACTAGAAAAGATCATCTTGGAGTGAGGTAACAGATCCAGAAGGATGCACCTGGTATTTATTCACTTATAAGCAGAGACTAACCATATAGTACAGGATAACCAAATGACAATTCACAGACCCAAAGCAGCTAAGCAACAAAGAGGGCCCATGGGAGGATGCTTAATTCTCACTCGGGAGGGGAAATAGTAGAAGTTAATAAAGAGAGGGAACATGACATAAGAAGGAACACAGAGGGACATGAGGAGGGGGATGCAATATGGGGACAGTGACAGCAGGAGCCCAGGGGGCTTAGAGAGAGAAGAGAAACCAAGGGTGAGGTCATCTCTGCGACAATCTGGATACCTACAAGAGGGTAGGCTCTTGGGAGGGTCTGAAGGTGTCTCTAAGACTTCTTGTAGCAAGGGTCATGGAGACTAAAGATGTCACCCCCTTGACAGACTGGACTTCTACTGGAGAGAAGGGAGCACAAACTCACCCACAAATACTTGGACTCAAAATTTCCCCCACCTACAAAATGTACAGAGATAAAGATAGAGAAGAAGTTGTGGAAATGTCCAACCAATGCCTGGCCCAACCTCAGACCCACCCTATGGAAGAAAGGCAACCATTGTCACTATTAATGATACTCTGCTATGCTTGCAGACAGGAGCTTCGCATAGCTACCCTCTGAGAGGCTACATTCAGCAGCTGATCAAAATGGATGCTGAGACTCACAGCCAACATTAGGTGGAGCATGAAGAGCCTTGTGGAAGAATTGGGCGAAGGATAGAAGGACCCTGAGAGGACAAGAACTCCACAGAAAGACCAACAGAGTCAACTAACCTGGGCCCAGGATGGCTTTGCAGAGACTGAAACACCAAGAACCATGCATTGACTGGTTCTTTTTTTTTTTTTTTTTTTAAGATTTATTTATTTAGTATTATGTATAAAATGCTCTGTCTGTATGTGCATCTGCAGACCAGAAGAGGGCATCAGATCACATCATAGATGGTTGTGAGCCACCATGTGGTTGCTGGGAATAGAACTCAGGACTTCTGGAAGAGCAGTCAGTGCTCTTAACTGCTGAGCCATCTCTTCAGCCCCGTGGACTGGTTCTTGGCTCCCTACACATATGTAGCAGATGGGCAGCTTAGTCTTCATATGTGTCCTTCAGTTAGTGGAGCAGGGACTGTCTCTGACACAGACTTTGTTGCCTGCCTTCTGATTACTTCCCCCTGGCAGGGCTGCCTTCCCTGGTCTCAGTGGGAAAAGATGGGCTCAGTCCTGCTGTGACTTGATGTGCTGGGGTGGGTTGGTGTGTGAGGGGCTTCCCTCCTCAGAGGACTAAGGGAGGGAGGATAGGGGGAAGAGGGAGGGAGGATAGGGGGAAGAGGGAGGAAGGATAGGGGAAGAGGGAGGGAGATAGGTGGGTATAGGGAGGGGGCTAGGGTGAAGCGTGAGGTCGGAATCTGTGTGGACTCGTCCGTGCAGTATAGGTGGCCGATGGATGTAGGCTACGTGGGCATAGGGAAAGGGCTGATAGGGAGAAGCATGTAGGGTGATTGGGCGAAGAGGGATTTGATTAGCTTGCAATGCTACTTCGCGTAATGAGGGATTGGTTCAATTTAGTGCGGTCTGTTCCCGACTACTTTCCTACGTCTTTCCAAAGACGCGAATTCTTATTTCTTTGATCATCGGTGAGCTTATTCTACTTTTGCCTCGGTACTGTGTTCCCATCTTTAGTATATTTTCTTTGTGCCCTCTTCCGTTCAGTCTCCGTTTTCCTCTGTCTTTCTGCTATTTTCCCCACTTAGCTTATACTTTTTGCACTGTTTTTCCTCTATCCCTTTCTTACCTCTTTTCCTACCGATTACTGTCTTCTCTTTCTACCTACTTGTACAAAAGAATGCGGAGGACCACACAGGCTTCATTTCTCTCTTTTCCTCTTCTCAATTTCATTTCTTCGACTACCTACGTATTTCCCTCATTGTCTTTCTTTCTTCTCTATTTTTGTCCCGCGTTGTCTTTCTTCTATCTGCTTCACTCTTTTTTTCTCCTTATTTTTCCTCGTTCTTTGTTCTTCTTTTAGCTTGTTCTATTTTCCTTTTTCCCTCTTATCTTTCTTCCTTGGTATTTATTTGTTTTTACCTCCTTCATTTCTTTACCTATTTTTCTCTTGCTTTCGTTCTTTTGAATACCCCTTCTATTCATTCTTTTTTCGCCTTGTATCGTTCATTCTCTTGTTTTACCTCTTCTTTTCGTATCTTCTTTTTCCTCTTCTGTTTCCCTTCTTGTTCCTCTTTCTTTCTTCCTCTCTGTCCCGCCAGACGTTCAGGGATCTATCTCTGGGTTCAACTACTTTCGGGCATTGGCTCAATGGTTCCGCGGTCCGGCTCCGTTTTGCCCCCCGGGGCTGGGCGGCTGGGGGACAACTGTTTGTCTGACTTGGGGTCCGCCGGTTGGGAGCGGCTCGTGGCCGCTCTTGCGGTTCGCCTTTGGCCGCGGTACGATGCTGTCGCTGGCCCGCGTGCCTGTTCTTTGGCTCCGCAGGTATCGGCGCCTCCGTTGTCCGCGGTCGGCGGTGCCCCTTAGGGCCGCGTACCGTTCGCTGGGTCCGAGGTTTGTGTCTGGCCTCGTTGTCCGCTGCTTTCGGCTCGCTTGGCCTCGCCTGCCCGCGGGGCGGGGCGGCTCTTTTGCCGCCGGCTGCGCTCCCGGGTCCGTCTGTCTTGCGGCCATCTGGTGCCGCTGTCGTTCATTCTCCTAGGGGCCTCCGGTCGGTGCTCTCGTGGGGGCAAGCCGGTCGCGCTTCTATGTGTGCCGCGGAGGTTCTGATTGCCCGCTCCCGGGCGCCTGGAGTTCCTCGAGTCGTACCGTCTAGTTGTCCGACTGTACCTTCTTCGGCTTGTGGTTTCCGCTGTGCGGGTCTAGCTGGAGGTCCGCCTAGTTAATGTTCTGCTTGTTTAGGCCGCCGTGCGTTGTGCTTTGCTCCTCCCTTCGCTGGAGGGTGTTGGCCTCGTGCGATGCGTTGCGCCCGCGAGGCGGGCGGCTAAAGGGGGCCTTGCCGGTCGTGGGGGGGGGGGGGCGCTGGCTAGGGGCGCGGCCGCGCGCGGGCGGCTGGGGGAAGATGGCGGGGGCTGTTTGTAAGCGCCAGGGCGGCTAGGGGCCGAGGCGGGGGCCTTTGCTTGGCTTTTTTTTTGCCTCGATATGCAGTTTTTACTGTTTGACCGCGGGATGTTCGTTGCTTCTTGGAGCCGCGGGCGGCTGCTCTTTCGCCTAAAATAGGTGCATAGATGGCTGTTAGAAAGGAAACACTCATAATTAATGAGCTTTATTTAGCTTAGGCATAAATTCCTGAAAGTAAAAAATGAAAGTGTTCGTATTAACAACAAAATCTGTAAATGACTCACAATAAATTCAATAAAATATATATGCCAGGCATGGTGGCACACATCTTTAATCCCAGCACTCAGATAGCAGAGCCAGGTATATCTCTGTGATTTCAAGGCCAGTCTGGTCTACAAAGCGAGTTTAGGACAGCCGGGGCTCTGCTACATAGGGAAACACTGTCTGGAAAAAGCAAAACAGAACAAACCTGTAACAACTATATAACTAAAAGTATGGAATGTATCTGATGAACAGAGAGAATTTTTTAAGAATTGAAAACTTATTTCATATTTTGGGGTTGGGTGGAGGCTGCATCAGGGTCTTATAGCAAAGAAAGCCTCAGACTCATAGCTTTCTTGCCTCAGTGTCCTGAGTTCTGGGATTATAGGTGGGCACTTCATGCTAGCCTCGTGATTTCACATATTAAGTAGGAGTAGTTAACATACCATGGGTGGCAAGAGGGGGTCCAGTTATACAATGAGAAAATCTAAATGCTACATTTGAACCAAAGAAAGAACTAAAAAGAAGTCTCATGATATCTAATATTGGACCATACAATTACATTACCATGGGAATAGGGAAATTGTTGGCAAGAGGGTATAAATTAACCTTATCTTACTGTCAAACTGTATTCTTCTTCCTCCTCACTGTCTTACTGCCTCTTTTTTCTTTCATAGTTTCCTTTCTAGTTTTATGCCTCTGTACAAGCCCACCATTTCATATATGCATATATAGATACAGATAGATATGAAAATTAAAATTTCATATCTATTTCTGAGAGGAACATATGGTTTTTGTCTTTCCATGCCTGTTATTTAACTTAACCTCATTTCTAGTTCTACCATTCTTCCTGTAAAAGTCATAATTTAATTTTTCTTTATGAGTAAATGAAATCCCACTGGGCACATGCACTACATTTTCTCTATCTGCGTCTTAGCTCCTGTGAACAGGGCAATGACAAGCATGGATTTACGTGTGTTTCTGTCATGGCCCTTGGAATCCCTGGGTCTCTGCTCAGGAGCAGACTAGCTGAGTCCTGTGACAATTCACTTCCTAGATTGCTGGGAAGCTTCCAGGCTGAATTCAAAGCCTAAATGACCAGAGTGAGCCCAAGTCAGTGAAGGGGAGATTTGTAATTCATGATCTAGTCTGAATAATAATTAATATATAATGGTAAACATTATATTTATCTAATCAAATCTCTTTCTAAAGGACTTAAAGTGACTTGACTTCTCATGCATGTATATAAAAATAAAGATTAAGACACTTTAAAATATGCTAAGAGATAAGAAACTAAAAGCAAAGTTTGCTTATGCAATTAACATTCAAATGCAAACAGCAATTGTCTCTGAATAAAATAGTAGCTATGACATATGCAAAGTTGTCAATGTAATGGTTAGATAAACATAATTTAGATATAATTTAGATAAATATAAATATGCAGGCTTGGCACTTAATATTTACATATTTTGCACGAATTTATACAAGTAAAAGAAAGTTATGGAAAAGCTTATTGATTTTGATGACTTGATGGGTAGTGTTTTTAGAATAAAGAGGAAAATGTTGTGTGTATTCCCATCTTTGTTATATAATTATTTTGTTTGTGATAACAAGAATTATTTATTTTATTTCATTTTTTATTATTTAATTAATTTATTCAGATTACAACTCAATTGTTATCCCATCACTTGTATCCTCCCAAACCTCCTTCCTTCCCACTTTCACCCTATTCCATTCCCCTAAGAATTATTTTATTCTGTGTCATAAAATGAAACATTTGAATGCAGAAGCTAAATAATAAAACAACTAACCTGCCAGTCAAGATACCATCCACATGAATATCTCTTAAAATATCCCTCAATGGAAAACATCACAAATTGAGCATCTGTCACGGTTGTTCTAAAATTATTTTGCATGAACATGATGACTGGAAATAATTCCAATTTCATCCTGCAGTGCACCAGATTTTTGAAGCCACAGGTAGCCACTGATATGTAAAGAAAGACAGGAAGTGGAAGGTACAGCAACCCCTCTCCTTCCTTCCAACTCCTCCTTCCTCCTTACAGTCAGCCTCGCCCGAGAGACCAAACAAGCCTCAAACTGTATGAGAATCTAGATTTCTGACTATTTCACTCAATAAGTTTTAAGTTTTTTCTAATCATTAATGTTGTGCTCACAATTCTTTTAGGTCCAAGGAATAAATCATTGAGCATGCGTGCACACACACACACACACACACACACACACACACACACACACACACACTCACATACACATGCACACACACACAAATACACACAGGCATGCATGCACACATATACACACATACACACACTCATTCACACACATACACATGTGCACACACACGCACACACGCGTGCATGCACACACATGCACCCAGACACACATGCACATGATTGCGTGCATCAGAAAAGAGAACAATGTTAATAAATAATTCTTTTTTTTTTTTTTTTTTTTTTTTTTTTTTTTTTGGTAGGGGGTTTGTTTTTTCGAGACAAGATCTCTCTTTGTAGCCTTGGCTGTCCTGGACTCACTTTGTAGACCAGGCTGGCCTTGAACTTACAGTCATCTGCCTGCCTCTGCCTCCTGAGTGCTGGGATTAAAGGTGTGTACCACCGCCACATGGCAAATAAATAATTCTTGCCCTTCAACGAGCTTACTATTGAAAGAAGGTGAAATAAATAAATAAAACTAGAAAACTACTTCTTAGAAGTCAGGGGGAAATCAATATACTCATCATGGGGGTGGAAATGAAGTCTGAAATTGCAAATATGTTGGTCAAGGGAGGTAGCATCTAAGCAAGAACTGCGTAGGTGTGATAACTACATTAACTACATGTTATGTGACTTTTAAAAGAGACCATTGTTACTTCATATACTACTACAGTGATTGAGGAAGAAGAGTCTAAAGTTCACCAGAGTTTTATTCAAAAGGCAGGGACAGAGTATCCCATGCAGTGACAGTGAATTAGCAAAGCCTGAGAAGAAAGAAAAATTATTCCATTAAATAAAGTGGTTACATGCCATTTAAGAGCAAGAGCATCTAGGACCAAATCCTACAACTTCCAGCATCACATATCCATAAATGTGCTTGTTTGAGATTGCACTTGTACTCAGGGGGAACAGGCATATCTGCACTGACGGAGTCCAATCTAAATAACTCACTCAGTTCATCCACAGCTCTTGTCACAACTGGGCTTCTTTTTCAGTCCAGGAATAGTCCTGCCGTTTTCAGGAGGGAACAAGCTATTATTTGACTTAAGACTGTGGCTTGCCTCTGCCACTTACAGATAAGAGTGTGCTTTCAATGTGGATGCCTGGAGGACCAGCTTCCTGTAAATTTATTGTATTCCTAAAGGTCAGAGCCTTTCTCTCACTTTCTTGAGATGCATAGCAGCAACTTTATGAAATGGGACCACACTTCATAGTCATAACGCATTGGCTGCTGGAACGAATTAAAGCAGGAAATTTCTCTGATTTTTTCCCCTTTCTAGCAATACACCAACTAAAGAATATACTAGTGTCCCCAACCTTGTAGCCAAACCCATGTCTTATAAGTTATATTACATATTGTTATAAAGTTTCTCAAGCTTATAAATTGAAGCTGAGAGCCCAAAGCATGATGTTGTTGGTATGCCTACATTTTAATATATGGGTGGTCTTACATCTAGAATGAGTCCTGTGAGGGTTGCATTTCATTCACTATTATTGGGAAGAAAAGAGTGATTAGGCATATTCAAGAACATTAATGTTGTAATTCTATGACTATCTACAGGGGAGCTAAAATGTGTCTTTTGTAAACGTGTGGGTTCAGTTTGTGTCTTTAGGTGCAGCTTCCAACACTGCCTCAGTGTAACCCTTGTTAATTTCCCTGCGTGCTTTCACAGCATGCTACAAGTATAGCTAAACCCTTAGTCTTGCTCCAGGACCAGACTTCTGTCAGGATGTCTCCAAGTCAACTGCTCCCATTGGGACTCCCATCTTTCATCAAACTAAGTGGAGGTCTCTTATCTTCCATCAAGATAGTGTGTTCTTGTTCATACGCAGAGGTACACAAGTCGTGGAGCCTAGATTCTAAGTTAACACAGTTTTCATTGCTGCATTACATTTGCTGACTAGAACAATTAACGAGACCACTCAATTTCAATTGTAGGAGTTGTCTCCATCTCTCAGTGAGTATGGCTGACATAGAGGTTTGGCACAGAAAGAGTAATGACAATGTTTTTCCTAAACCATTTACCATATTGGCAAGAAAATGTGTTTATCATATGAACTAATGATTAGCATGAGTGAAGTCACTGCTTGCTCTGCTCTTAGACACTAGTTTACTGCATTCCCTAGAACTCTCTGAACGAGCTATTGTTACCATAGTGTCTGCACGGGTCAAGGCACAAGTGTAAGAGACAAAGGGGCAACAAATTGATGTGAGAAATGAATCGTAGCTTCCTGTCTCTGTTGGGGTGACCGGAACATCAGAAAAATCTCATAGGAAAGAAGTAAAACCACACAGAAGTGATGTGTGTGTGTGGAGTTCAGACTTTGGAGCTAGCCAGCTGATGTTTCCTAGGCTCCTGTTGGCCTAAGGGCACAAGTTAGAAATACAGCAGCCCAGGCTATAGGCCAGACAGTCCAAATGAAAGGTTCTGGGGAAAGATCCAGGATTGTGCTTTACAAACACAGTAAGATGACTCATGATGAGTAATTTTCCCGCCAAGCTGGAACATTTTTATTCTACACCACCCCAAGTATTTTTTGAAAGGGGAAGGAATATTCATTGATTTCTCTAGTACACACACACACACACACACACACACACACACACACACACACACACACACACACGACATGAGCACCCAGTAGCCCAGCCACCACTCTTCTTCCTGGCCCAAAGTCTGTCATTTAATTCATGCATAAAAGCACACGCTTACGCATTAACATGTCTCCATTGTGTTAGGCAATTAATTCTATATTGTTATGCCAAAACACCTGAGAAAATTTGTTTCTAGATGAGGCGATGAACCATGGCAGCATGGTGGGGCAAAAAGAAACTGTTCAACCCTGAACATGATCTATAATCCCCAAGGAAATAAATGTAGCCATTAAAAGTCTTCCAACAATAACAGCAACAGAAGACCAGGGCCAGACCTTTTTAGCACAGAAATCTACCAGGCTTTCAAAGAGAAGTTAATGCCAATACTCACCAAATTACTCAACAAAATAGAAACAAAAGAACATTACCATGTTCATTTCATGATGCTACATTTCAGCACAGCTTTATTTTTCAATTTATATGCCAAGCACACAGAATAATCAGCAACTATACAGATATAGGCAGCACAATTAATGAATTAACTGGTATACATATACAAAGTTTTATAGACAACAAAAAAAGGCACATTTCCCCCTAAGTATATATTAATTGAATTCTCATAGTTGTAATTCGCATGAAGTTTAAACTCTGAAAGATTTTCTTATTTTGTAGCCAATGTATTACACAGCTCTGTGTCTCAGATTTGGCTTCAGCAACCTGATTATGGTCATGTGAATACTGATAGTAGTGCTATTTGTAAGTTTTCTATCGTATCAACTGCAAACACTAGAAGTTGCTCTTACAAATTAGGCTGCCACACACATACATGTGTAAGCATGTGCTTACTATAATCATGTCTCCATTGTGTTAGGTAATTCTAAATTGCTATGGCAAAATGTCTGAGAGAAACTGGTTCTGAATGAGGTACTATGATAGGCCATTGAGAATTGGTGAAAACTTAGGAGTTGGAAATGCAAATATGTCCATATCTTGCATAAAACTCAAGTCCAAATGGATCAAAGACTTCAACATAACACCAGACACACTGAACTTGATAAAGGAGAAAGTGGGGGAATAACCTTGTCCATATCAGCATCCCAGACAGTTTCTTAAGGAGATCATGATAGCACAGACACTAAGATGAACAGATAATAAATAGGACCCTGTGAAACCGAAAAGTTTCTGTAAGACAAAGGACACTGCCAATAAGACAAATGGCAGCCTAAAGAATGAGAAAAGATTTTCACCAATGGTGCATCCAAAAGAGAGCTCATATTCAACATATATAAAGAACTCAAAAAGAAAGGAAAAGGAAAAAAAATCACATCAAAACCCAGGAAACTGGGACAGAGGGGAGGACATCCTATTGGGACTCTAGATGAGAGAAGCATGGGAGAAGAGACTTGATACCCTATGAGCATATAAAGGGGGAGGAAGTCCCCCTCAGGCACAGTCATAGGGGAGGGGAGTAAGGGGAAAATGGGAGGGAGGGAAGAATGGAAGGATACAAGGGATGGGATAACCATTGAGATGTAACAAGAATAAATTAATAAAAAAAAATGGGGAAAACCCCCAAACTATCCCATTACAAAACTATGTGTAGACCTAAAAGAGAATTCTCATCAGAGGAAGCTGAAAAGGCTAAGAAGCATTTAAAGAAATGCTCAATGTCCTTAGCCATCAGGGAAATGCAAATCAAAACTACTTTGAGATTCCATCTTACTCTTGCCAGAATGGCTAATATCAGTAACACAAATGAAAACTAATGATGGCTAGGATGTGGAGCAAGGGGAAGATTTCCTCCGTTGATGGTGGAAGTGAAAACCCATACAGTCACCATGGAAATCAATATGGTGGTTCCTCAGAAAATTTGGAATTGATCTTCCTTAAAGTCCAGCTATACCACTCTTGGGCATATACCCAAAAGATGCCCAATCCTACTACAACTCTGTTCATTGTGAGTTATTTTTTCATAATAGCCAGAAACTAGGAACAACGTAGAAGATGTTTCTCAACTAAAGAATGGACAAAGAAAATGTGGTGCATTTACACAATGGAATATTACTCAGCTGTTAACAAAAGCAATGACATCATGAAATTTGCAGGAAAATGAAGGAAACTAGAAAAAATATCTGCAGGAGTGAGGCAACTCAAACACAGAAAGACCAACATGATATACTCACTTATAAGTGGATATTACCTCTTACATTCAAGATAATCACACTGGAGAGGTCTTGGGGAGATCTCCTTGGAAAGGAGAAATAGAATAGATATTGTGGGTGGACAGGAGAAGGGATGGGAATAGGAGAGATCAGATGAGGGCAGGGACAGGAGGAAGAAGAGAAGACTGAAATAGGTGAACATTTGGGGGTGGGGGACAGGTAACGTGAAAACCTTGAAACCTATGAGGTTGACCCAAGTGAGGATTCCTAGCAATGGAAGATTTGGAGCCTCAACCAAGCATCTTCTGTAACACGGCAAGGCTCCCAGGTGTGGGTCTGGGACACCAACCCAGCCACAGAACCTGTGATCCACAACCTGCCCCGCCTGCAACATATGCTGGGGGCAAGGGCAATGGTGGCTTTAGAGCTTGTGGGTGTGGCCAACCAATGAATGACTGTTTTAACCTGAGGGCCCACACCACAAAAGGGAGCCCATGCCAGACACTGACTGTACAGTCACGAAATGGAAGCTGGATAGCTCCTCTTCCCCAACTGAGACCCAGGGTAGAACCAAACACAACTGACCAAAAGCGTAAGTGAAATTATTCCTAGTGATACTCTGCTATACTCATGGGATCTGTGCCTAGCCCTATCACCGTCAGAGAGGCTTCCTCCTACAGCTGATGGGAGCAGATGCAGACGCCCGCAGACAGACACTAGGTGGCGCTTGGGGAACCTTGCAGAAAAGGAAGAGGTAGGATTGTAGTAACCAGAAGAATCAGGAGAATGGCCCACAGAATCAACTAAGCAGGGCTCATTCATAGGGGCTCATAGAGACTGAAGAGGCAACCACAGAGCCTGCATGGCTCTGAGCTAGGCCTCCTGCACACATGTTGTGGTTCTTTAGCCAGGATTCTTGTGAGAACGCTAACAGTTGGGAAGTGGCGGGGGGGGGGGGGGTAGAATTGAGGGGTCTGACTCTTTTGCTTGTTCTTGGCACCTTTTTCTTCCTACTGGGTTGCCTCATCCAGCCTTGATATGAGGGTATACGCCTAGGTTGACTGCATCATGTTACGCTGAGTTCAGCAGATATCACTGGAAGCCCTGCTCTTTCCTGAAGGGAAATGGAGGAGCAGTGGATCTGGGGGAGAGGTGAGGGGGTGTCTGGGAGGAGGGAATGAAGGAGAGGAAGGGGAGGCTGCCGTTGGGATGTATTGTACGAGAGGCAAATAAATTAAATTAAATTAGAAAAGAAATCTATCATAAGAGATTTACCAGTTTATTCTTTAATTTTTTTTCCAGGTATTTAAATACTGAGTGGCTTATTTATTGATCTGTCTTCTTAGATATTTAAAACTTTTGCCATTGTATAATGATACTCCACCATCATCAGAAAGTCCCTTCTATGTTAATAATTATCTTCACCACATATTAATTTAGTCACATAAAATTTATTTTGGTTGACATTGGCCTGGCATGCTGCCTTATTGACGCTCGTCCTTTGAATTTTCAGATACTCTATATTATCTTTATCCTTTGCTGTTCTTTCAATATATCACTTTCGGGGGGTTGGTTTTTCGAGACAGGGTTTCTCTGTGTAGCCTTGACTGTCCTGGACTCACTTTGTAGACCAGGCTGGCCTCGAACTCATAGCAATCTGCTAGCCTCTGCCTCCCAAGTGCTGGGATTACAGGCGTGTGCCACCACACCCAGCCAATATATCACTTTCATGCATTTTCATTTATAATTATTAATTAATTTGAATTTGTTTCTGTCACTTTCATTATTCTATTTCAGTATTGTCATCTATTTACAGATGTATTTTATGTATTATTTTCTGCGAATAGTCTTTCATAGGTGACAAGAACGCTAGCGAAGTTTCCTGTCCCATGGGCTGGTGTCCCACTGTTTATTCTTCCTTGTTGTCACTAGGACTCACTAGTCATTTATCTCCTGAGTACTACAATCCTGTCCCTGCTTTAATTTTGGTTAAGCAACTTGAAAACCAACACAATTTTAGCCATTGTCTCCCTCTTGTGGTGTGGGCCCTCAGGTTACAGCAGTCATTCATTGGTTGGCCACACCCACAAGCTCTAAAGCCACCATTGCCCTTGGCCCCAGCATATGTTGCAGGCGGGGCAGGTTGTGGATCACAGGTTCTGTGGCTGGGTTGGTGTCCCAGACCCACACCTGGGAGCCTTGCCGTGTTACAGAAGATGCTTGGTTGAGGCTCCAAATCTTCCATTGCTAGGAATCCTCACTTGGGTCAACCTATGTACTCTTGCAAAACTGTTCTTCAGGTAGGTGCTAATATTACAAATTTCTGAGGCTTTGAAATTAGAGAATATTTTATTCTGTCCTCCTATCAACTACTGTCATGAAATAAATACTTTCAACATTTTTTTCTTTGAGCGTTCCTGTGCAGGAAAAAAAAAAAAAAGTCACAGATATTTGGTCACATGATCAATACTGAAAGTTAAGTGTAGCCTGAACAAAATATGAAAGTGTTCTGTGTAAACTGCCTGCTTTGAGAGAATGGACTACCTTCAAAGGGAGATGGAATTTATCAATAGTAATAAAGTTTGGATCTTCAAATTCTCTTCAAAGAGTTATGGATAAAGACTTTGTCTCCAAAGAGGCCCCACTCAGGCTGGTAAGACCTTTAGGGGTAGAGGTGAGGAGGAGGTGTTCTCTGGGTTATTAAAGGAGTTCCCCCAAATGGTGACATGTGTCCGATCCCTTCTGTTTTCTTGGCTTCCTGGCTGTGGTGTAAGTGACTCTACTTTTTCCCACTCTATGTTGTGCCTGTGCCACAGGCTCAGAGCAGCAGCGCTAATGGATCACAAGGTAGATTTTTCCAGAAGTGTAAACTGATGTAAACTTTATAATGATGGAAAATGTATACTCATGGAGACATTTCAAGGCCCATGTACAGGAAAACTGTCTCATCTTCACCTTGGATTTACTTACAAAGGACAATAACCCAAGGATTCCCCTCCCTTCCTTCCAAGTAATCAGATTTGTGTTGCATTTCATTTTTCATCTTACAGAGATAAGGCTTATGTTTTTTGTAAGAACAAAGGGGCATTTGATGAACTGATCAAGGCTCTCCATTGTGTTTTGTCACTCCACTCCTGAACTGTAGGTACACTCATGTGCAGGATCACCTGGCCTCAGTGCACAGCCTCAGGCATGTAAGGGACGGGACAGGGCCAGACACGGTTCTTCCTTTACCAACACGGCTATTCTCTGCCTCAGCGTCCTCATGCCCAACTATAAGACAAAACTAAACGACCACAGATACTAAAGTCTTACTGAACATATGGCTCTAAGAAACACTGCAGGCTTTGTCCCTTTCCCCAGTATGTGGAAGAAAAATTTGCATTTTCCTCAGATTCATCTTTCTGTTGCGAAAATACCATTAACTCAGTTCCTTATGTGGTGTTTATGTGTTATGCTTTGCTTTTGGAAACCTAGGACATTTTCTGCTTGCCTTTGGTATTCAGTTATGCAATTTTACTGCAGAAAGACTTTTTACTTTTCCCTTAATCCTCTCCATTGGCTTTCTCTGGGAATTTCAATTTGTAGTCTTTAATATTCTTTGAATTCTTTAAAATTTATTTCTTTATGATTCTACTTCAACATTTAGTTTTCATAACTAATGTATGTAGTCTTAAATTTGTCTTGTATCTTGCTACTAATATAATCATCATCATCACCCATTAACTTTTTATGTCTGAATCCTCAATGCTGTTGCTGGTTTTTGTTTTGTGGGGATTTTTTTTTCTTTATTTCTTTTGAAATACTAGAACTCCTTGAAGATCTTATCTATGTACTTACAGGTTCTCATGTCATGAAATTACTTACTGCACTGTCTGGCAATGCAGACAGAGAGGCCCAGAGTGCAAAAATAAGTAAAACAGTACAGTAAGCAATAAGACTGATAGGTTATCTCCTGTGGGTAAAATGAGACAATTCAAGCCAAATTAGAGCTTATAAATGCAGGTTTATTGGGGAAGGGGGCAACTCTCAGAGGAGGGTTTCAGTGAAGTCGCCATGCAGGTGGTTGATGACTGGGAGCAATCATTGTAAAATGAACTCCTTAGAAAGAGGAAATAGTAAAAAAAAAAAAAAAAAAGTTACTTCTTTTATTAGTGTAGTCATTAAACCCATTGGAGACCCGGGACGGATAAATGATAACGGGAGCATAATCCAAATAATCTATATGTCAACTAAAATGACAGAGATTTGCCTATCACCCAGACAGCCACCCTACTAGGCTCCTGTGATGCTGATGGCTTCACTGGGGGACACAGGTCCCAGAGCAGCATCAGTTTTTTGTTGTCAGGCTCTGACAGACATTCCTTGAAGCAGAATCTTGTTAAGGCTGTCGTCTCTTTGTCTAGGCAAAGTAAGTCAGTTAGTCTTCCAGGGTCCTGCCTGTCCACAGTTTGGGGAGAGTCCTGGCAGCAGGTGAGGCACTGAGACAGTCTTCCCCAGTGGTTAGCATGCCACAGTCCAGGGGAAGTTCTTTGTCGCTATGCCCATGTCTTCTTGGAGACTTTGTTGTTTGGGCTCAGGGCCGGGGGGGGGGGGGGGGATCACTGCTAGGACTTAGGAGTCTCTGTCTGTCAAAAACCATTCTTAATTCCCTCAAGTAACTCCCCTGATTCCCAGGGGAAAGAAAAATTATTATTTTTCTTAAAATTATACTTCACTAGATTGTGGAGAATCTGCAGTGGGAAATGTTGGGAAATAGATGCTTAAAGTAACTCATTTAAAGTAACTCAATTCTTCATTCTTCTCTTTGAGGTTCTGAGGCTTCCTGTTTGTTTTGCTTTTACTTCTGATGACAACTGTACTACATCTTTGAACAGCAGCAGGTGCAAGGAAAAGGCACCGTTTCTCCTTAATTAATAAAGGGGAGAAAGGAAACCAGGTCACATCTGTTTCTTTATCCTTCACCTCCCCAAAGTGTCACCTGGTGGCTTTCTTCTTCGTGGGAAAGCCACCCTGCCACTTAAGGGTTCAAAGTAACCCCCACCCCACCGCGGGTTTTAAAGCCCTTCCCTGAATTTCTTTACTGTTGCTTGGTTTTCTTTTCCTCTTGTAGCTGTTCTGGGTTGATCTGAAAAAAAGGAACCTGGCACTCTTAAAGTTTTGACATTTTAGTAGTAACTTGGACTTCGGATGGACTCTTAATAGAAAGCATTGATTCATGGCATTTTTAAGCTTTCCAACAGTTGATATGATGACCTTCCTTGTGTAGCTGTAAAACAGTAGAGATCACAAGAATCCTTGATTGAATCATCTCCATTTTAAGGTGTTATTCTGCAAGACTGCAGGCGAATACTGTTCTTAGTTTCTCGTCTCAGGGCTGAGTTTCTTATCTCTTCATCAGGTAAAGCAACCAATAAGAAGAGATGAAAATGAGAATCAAGTAGCATCATGGCACAGGCTTGTTTTTTATTCCCTGGGAAAAGGCCAACTTGGTCCCATATAAATGTTTTTAACTAAGTGGATTATAGTGGCCTTGACCCAGTCTGCTTCTATTATCACTACCAGCCCACATATGGGAATTAGGAATCTAGTTGAGACAAATCTGACAGGCTAATTTGAGCAGATTCAGGGCATTAAGAGAGATGAGTCAATCAGAAAGGCCTGCTTAAAGAAAACAAATTTAACAAGCAAGTCAAAAAGACTCCAAAGGAATATTTAGCTTGTTAAAAAAAAAAATTACAAGGGCCAGGAGCTAGCCAACACCTTGGTGGATAGGAGTGTATAGATTTCAGTTCCTGGATTCACAAGTTAGAGTTTGTTATAAAACGTGGGTGCTTTTTAGAGCTGACTATCCATCCTGCCAGGGCATATAGATGACTTGTTTTCCTTGGCCTGTGGCAGTAGCTGCTTACCCAGCAGCCATCACTCCACCTGCCAGCATTCTGACATTGACAATGTTATATAAGAGACCAGTTGCCTCACTGCAAAATCCTTCCAAGGCACCCTTTGTTGGTTCGGCAGCTCCTGCCCTCCTGCGTGCTTTCGAAAACTCCTAGCAGCCATCAATATACTATCATTAGCTGTAATTTTACCCTTTCAAGAATATTAAATAAATGAAATGATACAGAGCATAACCTTGGGGACTGATTTTTTTTTTCTTACTCATTACGATTGTCTGGAGAGGGATCTAGGCTGTGGCGTTCATCTCTCGCCCATTGCTTTGTTTTGCCAAGTGGGTTTCTACAGTACCACAGTACCACAAGTTACTTACCCGTTCACCCACTGAAGACTACCCGGTTGCTGCCTTTCTTGATATTAAAAATAAAGCTGGTATAAGCATTCATGTGCAGGGTTTTTTTTTTATGGACACAAGCATGCTAACTACCCTAAAATACATCTGCTGAATCGTATAGATGCACACGCAACTGTGTGTTTTTAATTTTGCTTTGTTTTTAGTTATGCGTACACCTGTATGCCTGTGTGTGGGTACGTGCTGAAGGTATCAAATAAGCCAGAAGCTGGAGGGGCAGGTGCTGCGAGCCACCCGACATCAGTGTTAGGAATCAAACTCTGGCCACCTGGAAAAGAAGGATGAGCCCTTTAGTACGGAGCCATTTTCTCAGCACTATGTATTATAATGTGTTTTAAAGAAACTGCCAAGCTGTTTTCCAAGCTCTTTTTTACTGTGCCATTGTAATTCTCAGAATGCACAATGATGTGGGCTCTCCATATCACAAGTAATTGGTGTAGTCACTGCTCCCTGTTCCATCCACTTGGGGCCGTGTAGCGGTACCTCATTGTGATGTCAATTTCTGCATTTTGCTAGTGGCCCATGACCCTGAAGAATTTTTCATGCCCTCTTTTACCACCTGTACTGTGAGGTGGAGTATCTCTTCATGACATTAGCCAGGTCTTACCCAATAACCTGATGCTTCACAGTTGGGTTAGGTGGCTCTCCCTGTGATGTCTTAGTAAGCTTTATCTGTCAGTGTGACACAACCAAGAGTCACTAAGAAGGGAGCCTCTACACGGGCATTGCTCACACCATAGTGGTACCAGGGCATGTCTGTGAGAGATTGTCTCCATTGATGATTGATGAAATGAGCCCAGGGGACTGTGAGTAGCCACATTCCTGGCTGGTGGTCTTGAACTGTTAAGAAAGCTAGTCAAACATTACCCCAAAAGCAAACCAACAAGCATCAGTTTTCCACGGTTTCTTCTTCAAGCTCCTGCTTGACTGACTTTCTGTCCAGAGTTCCCTCAGTGACAGACTGTGGTCTGGAAGTGAAAGCCATATAAACTCTTTCCTCATCTAAGTTGCTTTGGATCCAATGATTTTTATCACAGCAACAAAAAGGAAACTGGAACATATGCTAATACTGCATCGTTCCATGTATGTAAGGCATTTAAATGGACAAAATTCATAGGGTTACTGTAGAGTGGAGGCTCACAATCGGAGAAGGGAGCCAGGAGTCTATAGCAATGAGTTTTAGTCACACAAAATACAAAAGATTGAGAGATACCATGAAGGTAGCATTATACCTACTGTCAGGAGTGATTTGGTGCCCACTTCCGCATCTGCGTGAGTCTGATGTTCAATGTTCTTAGAACAATTAAAAATGAGATGGTAAAAAGTTACCATTGTGGGGGTCTTTTGTTTGAATTGGAATGCTTCGCATAGATAAGGCATTTTCACTCACACACACAAACAATATACCGGCAAAGCAATTTTCAAAACGACTGGACCTTAGACCAATGGATTTATAACTTGTGAGCCTAGCTAAAGAACACAAATGGCATGTTTCTAAGTGGATTCAAGTGGGCATGGCCAGGTTTTCTTGAGTTATGACTGCCAGTCCTTTGGATTGAGCCAGACAAAGGTGGAGGGTCATCTAAAAGAGGAGATTCCAGCACTTTTACTCAGCCTCCCCCCAAGCTAAGCAGACCATGGAGAGAAGGGGCAAACTAAGCACAAAAAAACAAGGCCTGTGGAGAGAAAGCCTCTAAGAAAGGCATTGGAACAGGAAACTGTGAAATTAGTGCCCAGCATCTGGGTCATGCAAATATCATGTTTGCTCATGTGTTTGCATGCTTTTTAAGGAAGAGCTGCTATATATTTGAGCCTGCTAGTGATGTTTTGGGAGATAGAAATTATTCATCTGGGGATTAAAACTTTTCATAAAACAAATAACTACCCAGGTCTCCAGGGTTGGCATCCAGCGCTGATCACCTGGAGGCTCATGAAAGGACCAGGTGAGATGAAACTGTGATCTCTGTACTGCCGTGGAGATTGGCACTTTGTTACACGGGAAGGAAGGATAGACAGAAATATTCCCCTGAAGTTTCAAGAAATCGAGGGTTCCACTGTTGGAGCTGTTCCTTTTTTAAAATAACATAAGTTCAACCACATATTTTATTAACCAGCCACAGACACTACCACAAAACCACAAGCTCCTTTCCAAGGTCACGACATTGGAAAGGAGCAGCTTTCCTTTTCCTTCCCGCGTTTCTCTACGATCTAACAAGAATGTTAATGGTAAATTGCCAGCTATTTTCTCAGAGTCAAGATTTTTGTCTTCTAATAAAAGGCATAACATTTCAGGCCCTGTTTTCTGCTCTCTCTTGATCTGAAGTTGAGCCGAAGTTTCTCTCTTTTTTTTTTTTTAAACTAATCACTACATGGATTTTTTGATTGTCCTCATCTAAACATTCTGGCCTGATTATCAGCTGGAATTAGGATAAGAGCTGACTCTAGTCATTTTGCACACAAGAGGCTCCTGAGAAAATATTCAGGGCTCACCTGTGAAGAGGGGGGATGGCAGCTAGCACATGAAACAGGCACAGAGTTGCACAAAAACACAGAGAGCTCTCTTTTCTGATGTTGCTAGCTCACCGCACAGGTGTCGTTTCCTGACTCGTAGTGCAAGGGCAGAAAGAGTTTTTCATCAGTTCATTGCCATTCAGCTCAGCATTTGGAGATTTTTATCAAGTAGTCAAGGCCAGCACTATCAGATAAGCAGTGTTATGAAATTCCCTTCCATGGTCCAAACTCTCTTTGGAGGGGGAAGTTAACACAAGGCAGTGATGTTCTGATGTTCAGTTTTGTCCAGTTTCATCTCACCCAACAGCAATAACTGGATCTTGTTCCCGTCTTTCCGACGGGTGTGTGACGTAGGAGATGCTGGCATCTGCTCTATCAACTATGGAACCTGGGCTGGGAGATAGCTCAGTCGGAGAAGCGCTTGCAGGTAGAGGTCTATCCCTATAGCGCCTAAAGAATGGAGATTTGTGCCATCAATGGAGACAGGCTGCTTAGTGTCCAACAGAGCTTCAAAGCCATGACCTTAGGAGCTGTAGCTAACAGAAATCGTTAGTAGATCCTCTAGGCAGAATTTAACCTGTAGCTTCACAGAATGGTCTGTAGTGACTCGAACAAGGGCGGCTGTGTAATCATCAGAGATCACATCTGCTTGGTGGGAGGGATTGGTCTTGACTTTCTATTTGAAGAGACTGAGGTTTGAAGAAGTGAGCAAGCTGGTGAAGGCCTCGAGGCACAGGGGGGTGAGCCACAATGTGGGGGTGCCTGCTGATAATGTGGAGGTGCATGCTGTGCAAACAGATGCCTTTTCTAAGTATCTCTTATATGACCTGTTGGCGTCCGTACTACATTCAGGGTTTCAGAGCATCCTTTTGGCTAGATACAGGCTTTGTTTTAGCTTCTATTTACCACCTACTATATGATTCTCAGGCAGATCTCTTAAGCAAGGCCCCATAGGATGATGACGACATAGTCATCTTTCTGCTCTATTACAGCTATATGATAGTTAATCTTATCAAAGTGATTACAAGTACACCAGTAATGGAAAATTGTATACCCTGAGCTGGTAAGGTGGATTAGCAGTTAAGGCCATTTACTGCTAAGCTTGGCAACATGAGATGGAGCCTACAGAACAAGGAAAGCACCAACTGGCACAAGCTGTCTGCTGGTCTCCACACATCAAAGTGTGTGTGTGTGTGTGTGTGTGTGTGTGTGTGTTTGTAAGAGAGAGTATGTGTATGTATGTATATATATATATATGTACTTTGTGTGCATGTGTGTACATGTGTAGGTGTGTGTGAGTATGTGTGTATGTGAGTGTGCACATACATACACAGTAAGTAAATATTTTTAAAATATTTAAAATATTAAAAGTTATGTATGTTGTGCACCAATGGCTATGAGCATGATGGAAACCTAAATTTGAATAAGAATACAATACACTTATAGAACTATACGTGCTTGTTATGAACTAAACCTTGATAACTTACAAAAATGGTTCTTGAGTTTATTCTAATAAATAATTGTTTTAAGATTATGCTAAACAGACACTGCACTTATAGTGCAGTAAAATAAAGAATTACTTACATCTTTTCATGGGGACATAACCTAACTTTTTTTTTTTTTTTAAGTTAAATTCAGGAAATTTGTGCTACTTAAAGCAATGAAGTGTGATGAAAAATAATTCTGTGGGGTAAGAATTTTAGCTTCATAAAACTTAATTTCTAAAAATAAAGCTTTAAAAAAACTTAATTTCTGCCAAATAGCATTGCAATGAATCGGATGTTTGTAGTTTCTCAGAATGTATAGATTGGAATCTGATCCTTATGTGAAATTGTCTGTGTGAGGGACTATAGGAAGGTGATTAAGACACAGCAGTGGTGCCTTTATGAATGAGGTTCATTTATTATTGAAAGAACAGTGAGCTGGCTTACCCTCCTTCCATCTCCAAGGGATGCACCTGGCAGTATGCAACTGGGAAGGACCTTGGGAGAACTCTGCCAGGATAGATCTCAAGTCTCAGCTTCCAGGACCTGGCAATAAATGTCACCCAGTCAGTGGTACTCTGTTCTGGCATTCCACACTGAGACAAAGGAAGATGTACTATAGGTTACTATAGGCTTGTGTGTGTGTGTGTGTGTGTGTGTGTGTGTGTGTGTTTGTGTGTGTATATACATGCACTCTGGTATTTATGGAAGCCAGAGATCAACTTTGGGTACTGTTTCTCTGGCACAGTCTACTTTTTCTTTTACCTGGTCAGGGTACCCCAAAGTTCCCGCTCCTCTGCCTACTAGATATTAATTATAATAGTTCACATGCAACCACCCTCATTTTTTTGTTTAAAAAAATGATTTATTTCCTTATTTTTGATAACTTCTCATTCCCACCTGTGCTTCCTTGTTATTTATTTCTAATTTGTTTTTTATTTCTGGCTCATCATCAAAACTGTTTCTGTTGCTCTTCTGCATGAGAGCTTAAGTAGTTCCCAGGGAGTGGCAACCCTGAATAGGAATCCAGTTTGGGTGACGAATACCAAAATTTTGTCACCAAAAGTGAGAGAAGACGATGGGAAATCTCGCTTGCTACCCTTGGTTTGTACCTGCTGACAGCTGTACATGCCTCCCTGTACCAACATGTTTGGAGATCAGTTGCGAGTTCACATGGAGCCCTGGGGACAGAATGGGCTCGGGGCGTGGAAGGCTGCAGACACACTTCCTAGCCTTCCCTTAGCAAGGTGCTTCAAACAAGCTGATGCTTCTATCAGGGATCTTGGCAGCCAGTTTCTACCCAGCAACACCTGCCCACAATGGAGCCTTAAATTACCATCAGAAGTTGGTCATACAGATACCCTCTGACTCTGGCTACCAACCACAATGATCGAAACCTCGGACTCCCAGAAGGAAAGCTGGGGTTCATAGTAAATCAGTGCTTGTACAAACAGTTCAGGCAGGTGGCTGCTGCAGGGTTCTATGCTCCGCGACAGCGAAAAGGTTTATAAATTAATCATGAAAGGAACATTCCAAAGCCAAGATTCCTAGACGCCAGCCAAGGTCAGTCTTTGCCAGAGGCAGGTCCTTGCACAGAAATGTAGTAGCTCAGAAGCCTCAGGCCATCTGTGTTAACTCTATCCTGTGTGTGAAGCTGACTATAAAGTACGCTGTAGCTACCCGGTATGTGCTTTCAGATATGCATTTGAGATACGGATGAATGAGGTTTGTGACATTAATTTTTCAGGATGCTGTCTGAAATGGAATAGGTTTTATTCCCTCAAATGTATTGTTCCCATGCTAAAAATGCAAGCTTGACCCTCATGTGAGAATTAATGAATATATTATCTTTGGTCTTATAGATTGTTTCTAAATAGCCTGGGCTACAGCAAACTTGGAGAAAGCAAAATGTTAACTTTAAAATGCAATGGAGTGACTATGCCTTGATGAGTAGGCTACTAATGAACACTTTTATTTCTGCAAGTGTCAACATGACGTGACAAGGCAAGAGAGCCTTTAAAACATATCCCCCTACACACACACACACACACACACACACACACACGCAGCTTCTGTCATCTGCCGATGCGCTATGTGAGTCATTAACCTGCTTTGCAGTTCCTGCTGGGAATCAAAACTGAGCATTTGAGCTAAAATCCACTGTCTAAGGTAGATGGGAAAGATTCTACGTGGAAACAAAAAGTCAGACAATACAATTGTATATGCAGAGGGGTTTGCTTGTTTGTTTGTTTGTTTTTAACAAATAGAAGGACTTTTTCCCTAAGGAAAAGTGTCAAATTGTTCCTTAATACAGAAGGCAACCATAGATGATGGGGAAGTTGAGTGAGTCTAGGACGTTAGTTAAATTCTGAGGGAAATAGACTTCATTTACAATTACAACACTTCAAAGGAACAGTCTGCGAGGACAGACTGGGGTGTTCTGGGGCAGGTCTGATAAGATTGTTACACAGGCCACAAAGAGAGCTGAGAGTCTTTCCCTGCTGCAGTGCAAACTGATGCAATGCCAGCACTTGGTGTCTTCCCTCTGCAAAAGTGACAAACTGGTCTTGGAACAGTTTCTCTAAACAGGAAATAGTAAAGATCAGAATCTCTTCGTATGTGTTCTCCATGCTTTGCTAATGCTCTTTAAAAAGGACAGAACCAGAATCTATCTCTAGGAGCGCCAAGGCCTCTTGCCTCTAGGTTTCTTTAGCAGCATCTATTTTAAGGCATCCTATTGACGCTGGGATTAACAGGTCCTCTACAGCCGTGTGTTTTCCCAGATGCTTATGCTTACGTGGTAGTCAAATCTCTAATCACCTCTGTGGCTCTTTTGATGTTGGCCTCTTATGGCCAGATTCTATATTCAGAGCATATCTTTTCTGAGATAATTTCTATACTTCAATGATGTCTCAGTTTTCTAGAAGTCCCTGGATACTTACAAAGAGCCTCCTTTCATCTTACAAAGCAGGAATCCTAGTAGTAATTAGGTTGTTTGATATGCTCAGTATTACTTAATTAGTTCAACACTATTGAAGAAGCCGTCAAACTGAGAGAACCTAACAGTCCTTAAATTAGTTTTATATACGACCGTGCAATGAAAACAAGCACGTTTCAGAGATTACTCCTATTAAAGAGGGGGCTAGAAGGCTCCAGGTTCAAGGCAGTGTCCTCACCATTCACAACATGTCTTACCAATGATGAAAACATGAAATCTTACCATGGCCTTACATATCATAACCCAGTTAACTCCAGTGGAATCTGATAATGGTGCTTAAGGTAATGTAGTGAGCATCATGGTTTGGACTGCCTGTCTAGAGTGGCTTATACTATACTCTCCTGTTTGCTAAAGATTCATGATAAACTACGGCTTAGACATTTGTTTTGGGAGGGAGCTGAAGAGACCACTCAGTGCTTAGGGCCCTTAGCAATAAAGAGCACAGAATGCTCCTATGCAGAACCAGAGGCACTCGTGCTCAGGTACACACCCATGTACATGTGCGTGTGCACACTTACTCACTCCACACTCACACTCATACACACACACAAAACACTCACTCTCTCTCTCTCTCTCTCTCTCTCACACACACACACACAAACACACACACACACACACAGAATTAAAAAGGAAAAGAAACATGGTCTCATCTTATGCCAAAGAATAGACCAGTTGTTCTCAATTTTCTTAATGCTATGACCCTTTAATACCCTCACATTGTGGTGAACCCAAACTATAAAATTACTTTTGTTGCTATTTCGTAACCATAGTTTTATTACTGTTATAAATTGTAATGTAAACATCTTATATGCAGGGTATCTGATATTTCATCCCGGTAAAGGGGTTCATTCAACGCCCCAAAGAGATCACAACCCACAAGTTGTGAACCATTGGACTTGATCCACCACTGGTGCTCCAAAGAACAGACTTAGATATAAGCTTCTAAGAAGGTAGCTCTTCGGCCTGGAGTGCACCAACAAACCAATTAAAGACCTGCAAAGTGGTTTTAGCTGAGAACCAAACAACTTATGAAAGCGTAGCTCAAACTGCTGACTCAGGTTCTAATGTGATAGAAATTGATTAGACGTGAGTGAACTGATGAGGAAAATCCAATAATATTAATCCCTTGTGGAGTGTTGTTGACAATTTTCTTCAATGTACTATTTTCTCCTAAGTATATCTGCAAGTTGTTTACTTTTCTTGCACACACCTTAGCATAACTTAAATAATATCTTTAAGGTTTTTTTTTTCCCTGTGGTATCTCATGGAATAGACAAATATTGAGTCTCTACCTTTTCTGGCAATATAAGCAATTTGCATGGATTTACTAGGAACCAATCTTTCTGCCTAGGGTGTAAGAGGAGAACAGGCTTGGGTGGGATGGAGAGTGGCATTGTATTGACAAAGTAGAGGGTAATGGTGAAAACAGAATGGATACTGTCCTAGGTCACATATGCCTTCGGAGTACAAAGATCAAGTGTGAAAAAAAGAACCTTTGCTATGGACAAAAGAGGAAAGTTTGCAGAGAAAGGCTGCTAGTGAGCGGCACAGAAAAACCGAAAGATAATCTCAAGTTCATGGCTAAGACAGTCAGCAAGCATCTGAAGACAGAAAATGGAAACTCAAGAAAAGAAGAGAAAAAGAAAAGCATGGTGTACAAGACCAAAGAAGAAAATGTGAAGGCAAAGCAAGAATTTAACAATGAGAGGGGCTAGGCAAGTGATTCAGTGGGTAAAAATGCACGCCACCCACACCCAGTATGCTGCTGTGTCCCCTTAAAGCCAACCAAGGCAGCGCACATCTGAAATCTCACTGATTCTAAGAAGAGATGAGAGGCAGAGACCAGAATCTCTAGATGCTCCTGGAACAACTATCCTAGCATATGCAGTGACAAACAAGAGATCCTGTCAATCAAGGTACAAGGTGATTCATAAACATTTGAGGGTGTCCTCTGGCCTCTACACATCTGCCATGCATTAAACACACACATACACACGTGCACATGCATGCACACACACACATACACACCCCATGAACATGTGTTCTTGGCACTGACCTTGAGCCCTCTCTCTAGCCTGTCGGTGTATCACTTTCTGATAATTCAGGAACCTCTGCGGATGTCAAGGACCTCTCAAGAGTTCATTAACACGTCATGGGCTGCAAAGAGCATTTGGCAAAGATAAATTTCTTGTGAGATTCCTAAGGGTGAGAAAGAAGAGAAAAGAATGCAGGCTTTTCAAAGTCTAACCCTGTAATTTTGATGCAGTTTCCATGTGAAATTGAATTCTCTGGATGGAAGCCACTTGCACCAAAGAACACAGATGGTCCAGAAGAAGCACAATTCAAGCTACTTGGGTAACAACAACGACCGAATGGCGTCCCGTGAGTGTTGCCAGCCACAAGCCGACTTTGCCCATACCTATCTTAGACTCCGACAGTAAGCACAAAGGCTTTCCCTCACCTATTCAAGACCCGTCGGTACATTCTTGAGTGCCTACCTGGATAATCACGGCTCTGTACAAGGTACTTTTTGTTCATTTACTCCTCCCACGGTTACCCACGTGCTGTGCAGACATGGATTTACTGTAAAAAGATTCTAATGAGCAATAACTATTCAGGATGCGCGTGACTGGCCCCTGGGAGCAAGGGTTGTTATTTTATTGCCCTGTAGAACACTGTTCAGTTTGGTTCTAACTTAACACCTTGTCTCAGAATGCGTTCCTGACCTGGCTTTACATTTTTTCATGATGTTTTGTTTTTTTTTTTTTTTTTTTTTTTTTTTTTTTTTTTGGTTTTTTGGTTTTTTTTTTTTTTTGAGTTGGGCACAATCATGCTGCTTTTCATTGGATTAACGAGTTAAATATATTTTTGATGTGTTCTCATTTTTACTTGACTAAAAGCTTTGTTTTTAATTGTGTGCTCTGATAGCATGTTTAATTATCAGGCTAAATATTCAGACGTAGTTATTAGCTCCTAATTACCATATTTCCTTTTTAAGTAAGGTACAAGCTAGTATTTGAGAAAGGCACCATTCCATATCTTCATGTTTATATTTTATAAACATACAGACATCCCCCTATTGAAGTAGCCAAACGCACTGTTCACTAGCATGTTTGAGATTTACTTAAATCAGTGTTCATTGAGTATGGCTCTATGCCTACAAGTCTCTTTATTGCCGACAGCACGATCACCAAATAAAAATTCTACAAATTCCACTATCTTAGTCTTCCCCAAAAAAAAGCTGCTTGGATCTTCAACATTCGCTCATTCTCCTGGGAAGATTTTGATGCTAATATGCTTTACTTACAGTGAATGTTATTTACATCCATGCCCAACACTTTATAGTGTATCTTCTGATGCATTTAAAAGTATTTTGATTTCATAGGTATGAGAAATAAAACTTGAGGTTTCAACTGTCTTTTACAGTTTTTTGTAGTTTGTCTTCTTTTTCAATGCTCCAAATTCCTGCAGCTGTTCTCAACCTGTGGGTCATGACCCCTTTAAGGTTGCAGATCAGATATTTACAATATGATTTATAATAGTGGCAAAGTCGGTTCCGGGATAGCAGGGTCTTTTTTCTCTCCCTAGAGTTCTTCTGTCTAGTTTATTTAGACATTTTCAACCTAAAAACACCTCAAATTTGAGCTTA
The DNA here is from genome assembly GCF_903995435.1 of Acomys russatus. Taxonomy (NCBI): domain Eukaryota; kingdom Metazoa; phylum Chordata; class Mammalia; order Rodentia; family Muridae; genus Acomys; species Acomys russatus. Next base: position 8,811,227 of record NC_067162.1, read on the forward strand.
CTTTTGAACAAATCCCCAGCCTAGCAGCATCCCTTTCTGGCTCCCTCTTGGGTGCTGGCTCCCTCCCTGTCTTCCTTGTGTGGAAACCATGGACAGCTCAGTTTTATACCTCCCGATGAGCTTACCCAATTTTCTTCTTCACTTCTGGTATAAGACAAAGACTCCATTTAAATTGTTAAACTATCTAACAGTGTCCTCTGCCTGTGCCTTTGTCTTGGTCTCACACCTCTAGAGTTGCTTAAACAGAAGTCAGATAAGTTCACAAGCATCTCCAAAGCATCCTCCCCAAGGCATTGCGCTTACTGTCCCCCGGGGTGACATACGCTTCTTCTGTGTCCCCGTCATTGGCTTTCATGTGTCTTCCAGGGTTTTAATAACACTGCTTGCCGTTAGTCCTCAGAAAACTGCAATAACGTTCTCAATCCACACATAACACCTTACAGGCAGTTTTATTCACATCATTTATCATCCTCTAAGGTGTTATATATTTGACTTTTCCCCCCCATATTGACTAAATCCCCTTGATGCAAGCTGCAAGTGTGAAATTCTGAATGATTTCTTCATTGATGTGTGACATGGCCAGCATCAGAGTTCATGAGATACCTTATTGTATTAGTTAACTAACAAATTAATTAACTAACAAATTGCCCAGAGTTTATCACAATAAGTTTAAGTTAATGTATATTTATTAGCTATTTGGTAAAATGTCATCTAAAATATTAATAAAACTTGATACAGGATTTGTACTTAACACAATGTTTGACCAAGGCTGTGCCTGTTTTGTTTATGCATAGGCCAGTCACGAAGACTTTCCGACAGCTCTTTGTGTGTTGATGGAGTAGGTATGGGGAAATCTTAAATAGGACCGTCAGCCCATGTCCCTAACGTTCTCTCCAACACCCACGTTGGAGTCTATCAGGAGAGTGCCTTGTGCAACTCAGGGTTTCTTTGGAAGCACGTCTTTGTGTTGGCACCCCTTTGACCATCCTTGGTCGTCAAGAACATGTTTTGCAGACACTAAGCTGCAGTCTCTCACGCTTTGTCAGGAGCTCTCTTTTCCTGGGACACTAGGAAGAAGAGTGAAGCATCATTCTTATCTGAAATCAACTGGTAGCCACAAATGTACTGTTGTCAAATATTAGGACAAACAGACACATGCACTCGCATGCGCGCTCGCACTCACACACACATGGGCATACCTTTCTTGTTGGCTCTGAAGCTCCCAAATTACCAGATAACTTTCAAAACTCTTTTTTCCCAGCATGAATGATTATTAGACCTGGTGGCACTCAGAGGAAGGACAGCAGGTTGCCAAGAAGAGACTTGATACCCTATGAGCATATACAGGGGGAGGTAATCCCCCTCAGGAACAGTCATGGGGGGGGGAATAAGGGGAAAATGGGAGGGAGGAAAGAATGGGAGGATCAAGGGATGGGCTAACCATTGAGATGTAACAGGAATAAATTAATAAAAAAATTTTAAAAAAAGAAAATATATCTTCATGCAAAGAAAATACCAGATAATGCCCTTGGAATATTACAGACGCTGATTAAGAGATCTGGTAAAAGGATTTGCTTTTCTAATTGTGATGCTAGCTATTATTCTCTGAAAATGAGACCATGTGACTTTATAAGGATGCGCAATTGTACAAAGCCTTTCCACATCAGCCCCACTGGGCTGAAGTCACAGTCCCAGAGTGCAAAGGTGACTTCATGCTGCCCGGTTCGCTTTTGACTGCTTGAATTAGATGGATTAAGTGGTTCTGTCAGCTTGTTCCAACATGACACAAAGCAAAGTGACAACTGGAAAAGATTGTCACCCAAATAGCTCATCTTTGGAGAAGAGCTGTGATGCCCTGCGTTCTCTTGTTAAGCTTTGTCCCTGTCTAAGAGCAGAGAGAGAGAGAGGCCAAGCAACAATTCATCATATCTTGTATTACTGTCAAAAGAATGCTTTCCTCCCTGGGTACCAGCTTCCAGCCTACAGTTTATATAACGCTGTCCTGTTTACTTCTTCCCTCTAGAACTGCCAGGAATTAAAGTCACTGTGTAAGAAAGATGTGGTGGTGGATGCAAGGAGGGCAGAGAAGATGAACACACTCATACACTTTTAATTTTTAAAGTTATATTTGTCTGAGTGTAGTGTGTGAACCTATGTGCATGTATGTTCACAGCTGAGCATGCAGGTGTGTGTGTGTGTTTGTGTACGGAAGCCAGAGTTTAGTATGAGTGTACTGTGTGAATCTATGTGTATGCATGTATGTATGTATGTGAACATACATACACATATGCATGCATGTGTAAGGAGGTCTGAGGTTAGTGAGAGTGTACTTTGTGAACTTGTATGAATGGATGTATTGAGGCCTTATTTTTTTTGTGTGCGAGTGTAATATGTAAAACTATGTGTGCTATGTTCACAGTGTGCGTGTACATGTGTGTTAGTGTGTAGGGAGGCCTGAGGTTGGTTTTGGAAATATTCCTCTATTGCTATTTTTTCTTATTCTCTGTGGCTTTCCATTGAACTTAATGCGTGGAGTTTAACAAACTCTCTCTTCACTCTTTTCTTCTTTTAAACCACAAATTACGGTGATGTGTAAGAAACACCAGCTGGGGGTTCCCTTGTTGCTAGCCATGGTCACTCTATTCCATTTTGTGAAATATTTTTAAAGTTGATATTAAAATATTTGTATACTTAATTGTGTATTAGCTGTACATAGTAATGGGTTTCATTATAACATTTTTATCCCTGTAAATACTGTATTTTCTTCATAATCACACCATTAGCATTTCAGGTCTATTTCTCATCCCCATTAACCCTCTTCTTCTGTCCTTCTATTTTTATGTCTTTCCTTTGGGATTAGGTGTGGTCAACCATCTGCCTTTTGGTTGGCTATGATGTGCAGTCCATATCTGCTGCAAAATCTCATGGCTAAGGAGTGCATAGGCCTGGTGATAAACCATTGCTGTTGTTTTATGAAATAGACAATGATGCCCGTCAAATCACCTTCTAAATACACAGGCTTTTACCCACAGATCAGTGCTCCCAGCTTTGGGCAAAGAACTTTCTTTTGTTGCACTTGGCAGGGAATTGATGGCTTTTTCGATGCCTAGCCATTAATAGGCCATGGACATATCCACCTCACAGCCTAGAGAATGCCACAGGAGAAGGAGAGAGCATGGGGGAGCCAGAGGAAGGCATAGGGCCCTGACTTCCAGACATGATGTGACTGCCCCACTCATGAATTCATGGTTGCTGTGTTTGTGTGAACAAGATCTACACAAGACAAGGTCATCAACACCCTACCCGAGGAGGAGGAGATAACAATCAATGGCTCTGAGGACAGCTCCCACCCACTCTTCTGTTTTCATGTGTCGTGCTTTGGTTGTTCAGACCTTTCTTCCCCCTGGTACCCATGTCAGATTCTCCCAAGATGTGGAACTGTTCTCTCTTCATCCTTTCATCCTTAGATGATGGGAATCCTGGTCATTTTATACTCATAGAAAAATACTATAATTCCAAAGCTCTTCTATCTCCCATTTAAATCATGTCCGTTACCTGTCCCTTCTCAAGCCACTCCTTCTAAGCTCTTGATAGACAAGACTAGTACCCGGCATCTCTGCAGTATGTTCTTAGAGCACTTGAGAGCACTTACTGTTACTTAATACATTTGAACAGAAATTGAATAAATATACCTTTCACTCTTTTTTTTTTTTTTTTTTTTGTCTCATTTATATGTAATGTATACTTGGCATAGGTTTGAAAGTTAGGTATTTATTGTAGTTTGGAAGGTCAACTTTGACAGCTTAACAGACAGGACTTCCTAAATGAACTTGTTTGCTGTCTGGAGACCCTGCAGAGTTTCAGAAGCTTTCGCAAATCTATAGGTTTGGGTGTGCCCAAGGTAGATCTGAAGACCAGAGCTTCAGTCAACCCATGGCTCATAAATTGGGCTGTTGGGAGCTGGACGTTTACTTGAAGACTCTCCTTGTCAGCTTGGACTCAAATCCATTAAGAATATTTCTCTTGAGTGTTTTTTAATGAGAATGTGTCCTGACGCCAATAACCTTCTCTTGTGATTGATGCTGGAAGGCAGAGCTCTGTAGCCGTAGGAACCACCATTGCCAGGGCCTGCACTTGGGAAGGTCACTCAGGTCTGAAATGTAACTTCAAAGCAGGAAAGTGGACAGGTGACAAAAGTAGACTGCACTGAGCTAATTCTCCAGGGTCTCCCAGAGGCCCAAGAAAATCAGTTTCTTTTTTCCTCCTGCCAAACAGGAGTTTGTGTGCTTCCTGCACTTTCTGACTAGGAAACTCGAATGTCTGAGGGCTATTTTCAGTTTGAAAGCTTCTGACGTTACAGGGAAAAAAACACCATGGCTGAGGAATTTTTTCTTTTGTCTTGAGCCTGTACCTGCAGGGCTACGCAGTCCGTACTTTCTCCTTTAACAATGAAATAGCCAGTGAGGAAGTTTTTCATATTTTGTTTTGCTTTTATCTTTTTATACTTCGGTATTTGTTCATCTTTGGAGAAACGTTGTCCCTATGATTTAAATATAAATCCCAGGTGAGACCAACACTGCATGTTTGACCAAGTTATTAAATTTACGAAGCTCTCTGGATTCCTTTGTTTATTGTTTTCTAACTCTCACCTCACATTCATTTATGCAACTGACCATTAATCTAAATTAAATTTTTGTGCCAGGCATATACAAAGATGAATTGGCTTCTCAGAGCATAAGGAAATTTTAATCTAAAAGAAAAAAGAGCCACAAAAAGAAATGAACACAATGTTGTAGGTTCTCTGGTCTAAGCAATTATTATAAACAGAGAGAGTCCGGAGAAAATATTAACCAGGGTTAGCTGGACTAAAGTCAGACACTCCTCATAGAGAATGACACACATATTGACCCTTAATCCCCAAACACAGCTTCATTGAGCTAAAGAAAGGCAAAGGTCTTTCTGGGTTGACGTCATCAGGATGCACTGGAGATGCGAAGTCATGAGGCTTGCGAAGGGTGCAGGAGGATGCATCAAGGGACAAGTCTGGGTCACACACACCTGGTATAGTGCTTCCCAGTGCTCTTTAAAGCAACTTTGTATTTGTTTTCAGATCCCTCCTGCCTGTGTGTTTCTGATTCCCACAGTGCTCCTATGCATCTTCTCAGTAATTCAAGCTACCCCACATCGCCATGGCTTTCCCTTCTTTTTCTTATCATAAAAAGCATTGCCTTCTTATTGGGAGCTGACACTAGAGTCTCAGCCAGCTGCTCCTTCTTTCTAATCTGCATGCTGTGACTCTTCTTGATTATAGACATAACTGAAGCCACTGACTTCCTAATCCATCTCATGACCATTGACCATGGAATGGTCTTCCTTAGTGTACTGGCGGTTTGTTTCCAAATGTGGTGATTTGGTTAACTTTAAAATGTACCACATGGCTCCATTATGTGGCTATACTTAATTTCTTAACCTTTGTTTTTTCTAGTCCTACTATCTAAAGATTTCTTTGTTGTATAGATATTCATGTCCTTAGATAGCTTGAAACGCCGTTTTAGTTGCCAAGTTGACATAATCCACAGTCCCCTGAGAACAGCCTCAAAGAGGAATTATCTACTTGGAACCAGCCCACTCTTTGGCCAAGGGCAAGCTGGAGGGTGGGTTGAGCACTAACAAGCATGCATGTGTTTATTTCTATCCATTCTTGGGTGTGAAAGTGATGTGTCCAACTGACTGATGTATATGCTACCTTAAGATCCCAGCTATGAAGGACTGAAAACGGGGATTCTACTTTAAGTTGCTTTTTGTCACGGTATTTTTTTTTTTCATATGAACAAAAATGAACATAGAGCGAGAATATATCGACATTCAGTGTTAATCTACATCCCACATTGTCCTCACACATTAATGACATCACACCTGTGCTAGGGTTATCAGTATATTACCTGGAGTGAGGTAGAAGGGTGGACATCCACATGAGGAGCTGTAACCTCCAGAATAACTGATACAAGGTTCATATCCACTTGTTTGTTTTGCATTCTAAGAAAGCAACCAAGGCAAGTTTCCACTAAGTTGCGTCCAATGTAAAATTACAGAATGCAAGGCATCGTGGCATAGTTCACAGGAGAGCAGAAGCCAGAGAAGCGGGTTTCATCTCTGAGAAGTCAAAAGGCACAACGGGCCGCTCCTCTGATTGCTAATGTGGAGAAATATCCCAAGGTGATAGAAGGATGTGAGCAGAAGGAACTCTCACAATTTGTGGCTCATGAAACAGAGAGGTGCTTTGCATTCCAAACAGGTTTTTTAAAAAAATGAAATCTTCTTTATTTTGACAAGATCCATTATGTTGTTTATACATGTGTCTTTTTATATAAATATTGTGTATATATTTATATACCTGTGTGTATGTGTGCACGCATGCGGTGCCCTCAGGGACTTTAATATGAAATGACAGTGGTAAGCGACCTGACTTAGGTGCTGCATGGAGCTAACCCTGAGTCCTCTGCAAGGGCAGCATGCATCTGTCCCCACTGCACTTTCTCTAGAGGCCCCAAACAGTAATTTTTTTTATATCAAAAAATCTCCAGGTGGGAAACTAATTAATAACTTGAGAGTGAGTTGAGTAGAAATGTATTTAATTATTTATTTATGCTTTTTTGACCATCTGTTTATCAAAGTCTGTGATTTTTTCCCCCAAAGGACAGGGATTGGATGTAATACCTACCTTTGATTTACGACTTTCTACCATGTTCCACACATAGTCTATGGGTTTCATCTTGTCATTATAGAAAAGCCATGTTTATTGGATTCTGTCATTCCATTTTCAGGTTAAAAATAATATTCAAAATTAAGCAATGTTACTCAAGCATCTTTGTTTATTTGGTTTTTGTTTCAGTTTTTCGAGACAAGGTTTCTCTGTGTAGCCTTGGCTATCCTGGACGAGCTTTGTAGACCAGACTGGCCTCTAACTTACAATGATCCGCCTGCCTCTGCCTCCCGAGTGCTGGGATTAAAGACGTGTGCCACCCCCGCCCCGGCTGCATCTTTGTTATCTGGCTCCATTCTCCATGCTTATAATCTCACTGGTTTTAGTTAATGAGCTCAACACAACTCTGTTCTCAAGAAGGCGCGCTGCAGCATAGTGTTGCTTATCTACACCACGGGCCATGGATTCTGACCCTGGAGAATGGAGGACACTGGCCCTGGGACAGGAGCTGCTCAGCTGTGACCAGCCAGCTGCATGTGCACACGCCAGAGCCTCTTTGCCCACGGATTCTCTTGTGACCTGAGCACAGATGCCCACAACTGGACAAGAACCCACAATGCTGTTCTCAGTGAAAGTTGTATTTTCCCTACTTTTTCCCCCTCTTTTGCTTCTGGCCTATTAATCCAATAACCCCTTAGCAATTCCATTTAAGTAATGGCATTTCTGATGAATAGCTGAGAGACGTGGACGCAGTTCTTTTTATTGTGGAAATGTTACAGATCCTCATTTCAAAAATGTTGATGTAATGTATTATGTCTACTTCTCAGAGCAGTCAACTCATCGTGTCTCCTCTGTGAAAACAACTCACTCAGGCCCCATGTTTTCCAATGCAACGTTCCAGGAACTGGGGGTAATAGGAAGGAAATGGTTGCCCTGTTAGAAAGTGTCCTAAAGCTAAGAGCTACCAAAACACCCAACTTGAATAGAAAACAACACACTATTGTGGGGGGAAAGCTAGCTTAAATCTAGAATTGCTTTCGACTTACTTGGTGACGTACTTCCAACTCAATGCAACGCTGAAGCTTTCTCAGAACTGATGATGTGTTCTAAGGAGCTGGAGAGATGGCCCAGTGGTTAGAACACTGGCTGTTCTTCCCAAGGACCTGGTTTTGCTTCCCAGCACCCACATGTTGCCTCATGACCATCTCTAACTCCATTTTTAGAGGACATGAGACCCTCCTCTGGCCTACATGGGCACTGCATGAATGTGACAGACAGCTGTGCAGGTATGGTACCCATACACATAATCTCTTTTATTTTATTTAAGTAATTTATTCAGATTATATTGTAATTGTTATCCCTTCACTTGTATCTCCCTGTTCCCCTCTCCCTCCCTTATTCACCTTATCCCCCCCCCCCAGGCCTGTGACAGAAGGGGACCTCCTCCCCCACCATATGATCCCAGCCTATCAGGTCTCATTCGAATAGTCTGCTTACCCTTCCTCTGAGTGCCACCAGGCCTCCTCGCCAAAGGGAAGTGGTCAAATAGGGGGGCACCAGAGTTTATGTCAGTCAGTCCCTGCTCTCCACACAACTGTGGAGAATGTGCTGTCCATTAGCTAGATCTGAATAGAGAGTCTAGGTTTACTCTGTGCATTGTCCTTGGTCGGTACAGTAGTTTGAGCATAGGTCCAGATCTGCCAGCCTTGATGCCACCACACAACAAGGACATATGCTCAACCATGTTCATAGCAGCCTTATTCATAATAGCCAGAACCTGGAAACAGCCTAAGTGTCCCTCAGTCACAGAACGAATAATGAAACCATGGTACATTTACACTATGGAATACTACTCAGCTATTAAAAACAAGGAAATCCTGAAATTTGTGGACAAATGGATGGAACTAGAAATGTTCATACTGAATGAGTTAACCCAGAAGCAGAAAGGCTCACATGGTATATACTCACTTATAATTGGACACTGGCCCAAAAGGAATGTCCCACGACAGTCTTCACTTACCAGGAGATTGGGATAGATGTGAGGACCTCCTATTGGGACTCTAGGTGAGAGAAGTATGGGAGGATGGGGAAACAGAAGGACCCAGAGGGTTCTAGAAACCTACAAGAAGAACATCATGACGGTCACATCTGGACCCAGCGTGGTCTGCCCAAACTATTGCACCAACCAAGGACAATACATGCAATAAACATTGAACCCCTACTCAGATCTAGTCAATAGACAGGACATTCTCCACTGCTGTGTGGAGAGTGGCGACTGACTCTGACATGAACTCTAGTGCCCCATATTTGACCACTTCCCCTTGGTGTGGAGGCCTGGTGGCACTCAGAGAAAGAATAAGCAGGCTACCAAGATGAGACTTGGTAGATAGCCTATGACCATATAGTGGGGGAGGAGGTGCTCTTCGGTCACAGACCTAGGGGAGGGAAATAGGGTGAAAGTGGGAGGGAGGGAGGAATGGAAGGATACAAGTGAAAGGAAAGCAATTGAGATGTAATCTGAATAAATTAATTAAATAATTTTTAAAAATTTAAATGAAACCTACAATTTTATGTTATTGAAACTTAATGCTTTTATTGATAGTTATATTTATTGATGATTCAATGTGGTACTGTTTATACATTATGAAAAGAGCAAATAAGCAATAAAACATATGAACAAATAAACATATCCATCACCTCAAAAATATTTTTAAAAAGCATTTCACACTAATTACATTAACAAATAAATATTATTGCAATTTCTAAAAAAAAAAAAAAAAAAAAAAAGCTGTATACTTCCTGCTAAGGTTTGTGACACATAGCTGAAACACACTAAAAGTAACCCAGCAAAACCTGAATGCCCTAAGGCCAAGTCAGGGCTTCCAAGTGTCCCCTCCTGCCTGTCTCAATACAGTGCACTTAATCCTTCTTGCAACGCCTGGGAAATTTACCTATGAGGAAGAGCAAGACTTAGTGCCCACTATTTCTACCGGGGGGTGGTCACACTGATATTCTCCGCAGGCATGAAGCAAAGTTCCAGACACCAGAAGGAAGTAGGTGTTGGTCTAAATGGCATTATTTCTTCACACTTTGGGCACGGCAAGAGACTTGCAGTAATGCTTAGAATGCTGGGATCCGCCCTGAGGGCCAACGTTCCAGACAATTGCTCAGGCCTCTCTGCAGGCAGCTGTAGCTCTGCTGTCCTGTAGAGCTGCAGAAGCCCTAAGCACATGACAGCAATTCTTCTCATACCCCTGGTAACTTGGAAAACCATCCCCATTCCAGGCCTATTGTCTCACTCGCTTGTCCAAGCAGAACTCAGATGATGAACTGACATTTGTAGACAGTGAGTGAGAGTTGTGGGGGGGGGGGGGTTGGGGAGGGGTGGGAGAGTCAGACTTCCCAAAGAACTATGCTGTGGTGGCCCAGTGGAGGCTTGAGGCTCCTCTTGGCCTTTATAATTTTAGAAGACTTTTGAATCTAGCCCTGCACCTAATGAGGAGAGCTTAAAACTGAAGAGGAATGACCTTTCTCAAGTGCATTTGCTCTCAGAAATGAAAATTAATAGTAAAAAACACAGTTTTCACAGGGCTAATGTCATGCCTTTCTCCTTCTCAGGGTAGCCGAGCACCTTACTGTCCCATACTCCTTAGGAGGGAGAGTTGGTAACTCCAACTTTCCTGTCCACCTCAGTGGCCCCTGGTAGCTCAGGCTCCGGGATCAGCAAGGACAAATTCCAATTGGCTGACCACAGAATAAGGCCTAACAGACAAAAGCAGCTGACTTAGTTTGTGTGGTGATGGGATAACGCCACCTCCAGAGGGCTATGAAATGGAGACCAGTTCCCTCCTGAAATGTCCACAGGGAGGAAATCATGGACCTGAAAACTATCTTTGGATGTTTGGGGTCAAGTCTTGGGCTTCTTCTGTGAACCCTAAAATCACCTTTGAATAAGTCCTGGATTATTGGAGTGAGCAAGAGAAAGCGGGTGAAAGAAGTTTGTGCTCACAGCAACAGCTCCCCCACCTGTCCCTGGGCCAGAAAATGTGAAGAAGAAAATGGATGACAACTTGCTAACTTTTCTGAAGTGCTTCTGACAGGTCTGGCTTTGATGCTAAGAAACACAGTTACATTCACAGAAATGCCCTGGCAACACAAGAGCCTCTCCCATGAGAGCAGGGGGAGGCTGAGAGAAAGGGGAGAAGGAAGGATTTCTGCAAATCGTTCTTACAACCTCCATTTTTTGCCTTATAAGCTTTGAAGGAAACCAAAAATAATGTTGAAAATTTTAACCACTTATCAGTAGGTAGTTTACAGGTTCCCTATGTGGGTCTTTAACCTAGCTATTTGAGATAAAAATTATGACTTAAAATCAAGCTATCTTGATTTGTTTTTCATCTCAGGCAATTAAAAATTAAACACTGTGTTTTATGTATTTTCTCAAGAGTTTCTCAATCTCATGTGCTTATGCACTTGAATCATTCAACAATATTCCAGAAGCTTTATGTGATTTAAAAGGTGTCATTTATGAAAAGAAGCCATGTGCTTATAACTAACTCTGACAAGAAAAAAAAAAAGGCTCCTTTAAGCCCAAAGATATTTGGATCCTGATTATATTTCATTGCTGTCCCTTAGATCCCCTCTGTGCTCAACAATACATAAAGACTTTCTCCAAACAAAACCCGATCGATTCTGATGACGTCATTGGTTACTGCCCATGTGACAGGCAGGTCTAAAAAGAACTTTAACACTCAGTTGGCTTAGGTTTTACGAAGCAATAATAAAGCAGAGCATTGACTTTTACTGAAGATCTGGGCTGATTCTTTTTGATAATTGCTGCTGTAAACAAAGAGAGCGAGGCCTGAAGCACAGGGGAAGATGAATTCAGGTCACTGGGTATTAAAGTGGGCTGTTGCAACACGTGCATACAGATAAATGAGTTAGACAGCCTTTGCCTTCTAGGCGCTAAACAAAAGAAATTAGAAAGCCAGTAGAGACAGTTGGATGACAAGGCAAAATAAAGTGTGGTGCGCAGGCACAGAGCAGATAGATACAAACTGTAGCTGGACCGCGCAGGCACAGAGCAGATACAAACTATAGCTGGACCAGATTCTGTCTCCAAAACTTTCTTTTAAAAAATTTTGTTTTGAGGTGCTGGCAATCCCAACACGCACTGATTTTCTTTCACTGGTCCAGCCTTACACCAGTACCCAGGGTTAGGCTTCATCTTCCACAGTGTTCATGTGGCTCTATCCCAAATTCTCAGGTCTACAACCTATACCAGCAGGTTATCGCATATGTCTGCTCTTAGAAATGGCAGTCAAGAAAACATATTAACAATTGTGTACGTGGTGGGAGAAAAAAAAATTATCATTAAGAATGAAAAGGTGGATCCTGCAGTGCTGATCAACACAGCCTGGCCAGAAATAACTGGGCACCGTAATTGCATATTTTCTTTATGAAAGATAAAAGATTGTTACATCCGTCCTAGTGTTACTTCTCCACCTGACATCTCAGGAAGAAATGTCGTTTGTGCACTGTCTCTAACCTATCACCACCACCAGGTGTTTCCATGGGGGCAATCACTTGATAACAGCATGTTTAAAACATACGGGGACTGGGAGGAGACCAGAGGCAGGGTTGCAAGTAAGACTGACTAGAATTTGTGTGTGAATAGCGCAAAAAGATAATTTAAGTCTCTTTGTTTAAAGGCTTAAAGAACTATACTGTAGTCAGAGCAAGTAGTGGTGAGGAATGGTTCCCTTTTGCATATGGTTCCTGTGTGTAAGGCACGGTCTCCTCTCAATCATGGTGCCTGTGTATGAAGCACAGACCTCTTCTCCATCATGGAGCCTGTGTGTGGGGCCTGGGCCTTTTCCGCACATGGTGCTTTTGTGCCTGATAACGTATAAAGGCAGCCCTGGTTACAGAATAAGCCGTGCACATCCGGAGCCAGTCTTCCTGGTCTAACTTAGTGCCTGCAATAGTGTCTGGCCCCGCGTTTCTCTCTTAGGGAGGACTGATTTTCAGGATCTTCTTTACATGGCTTCTGAAGCTTTGAGTTTCACTAGAGAAAGATGCCACTCAAACACTGAAGGTGTGTCTGCCAGTTTAAGACAGAGTATAAGAGCAAGGGTACGTAACTCAATTGGTAGGGTGCTTGGTTGGTATAGATAAGGCTTGCGTTTGATCCCCACCACCACAAAGTATGGTGCCAAACATCTGTAATTCCAGGACTTGAGAGGTCGAGGTTCAAGTACTCTTCTCCATTAGATTAGAAGGTCGAGATCAACCTCAGATACGTGGCAACTGGGTTACAAGAGACCTTGTCTCAAGAGAAAATCAAGCAGACAAACCAGAGTATAACACAAAGAGAGACCCTAATGTTTTTTTTTCCCAATCACAAGGGCTATGAAACTTCTAGGTATCCATGGATACCATGGGTATGAGAGGAAAGAGAGGAACCTGTCCACAGAAAGAGCCACTGAGCAACTAAAACGCATAGTGTAGTGGGGAGGAAAAGAGGTGTTCTGGCTCACTGTGGTATCCATTCCTACCCCCTCTCACTTTCCTAGACACAGCGTACAAGAAGCCTTGACTCATATTTGGCATCTCTACAGCAAACCTGCCCGTGAGACCCAATACTCCATTAAATTTGGATGCAGTGAACATAGCAAATGCTGCCTTGACTCTGCTTCCTTTCGTGTCTTCCCACCATGGGATATGATCCAATCCAACATTCTCAGACACTTCATCCAGTGTGCATCATTCAGACCTCTCTTCCTCTGCCTGTCGAATCATTAAGGACCTCCGTGTATTAAGAATTGTGAACATATGTCCGCATGTAAACTTTTAGGAACTCTAATTATGGTGACCAGGGGCCAAGTTTATTTCCCAGAGAACCAATTGAAGTTGGTGCTCTGCCAACGTTTCTGCATCTGTTTTCACCCCCAGCGTGCGGTTCAGAATAACCCCGCATGAGTCATAAATGAGCAATTCGGTATTTCCAGTCCCTCTTGCTTTCAAGACCCTAATCAAATCAGGAAGAATAAATTCTGCTTGACACGTTTGATAAAGATTGAGGAGGAAAATATTGCGGAGGTAACCAGGCTTTACTCAGCAGCTCAAGCTAAGCCTCCTTCGTGTCTTATAAGAATACTGCCAATCAAATTTGTTCTAGCATTTGTCAAAATGTAATTAGAGTGTAGGAAGAAGTATATGAAAAGGGATGGGATTATTTATAAAAAGTTTTTAGAATAAATCTTCCTGGGTCAGGAGATTTGCCCTGTAGCAAGAATTTAATACATGAGCAAAACTCCTTCGGCATCTTTTGCTCTTAGATTTTTTTTTTTTTTTCTCAACCAAGGGGAACTTGAGGAAATAAAAAATTTCAAAGAAATGTTAGAAATGGATTGGCCAAACCCAATTTGCTCTCCACTATAATGGTATTATCCCATTTCTGCATTACAGAATAATATCCATTATCCATAATGTGCAGATCACATCAAGTGGCCTTATTACAGGATCCAGGCCCAGAGGCAGTCATCTGATTGTACTTGGAATGACACACGCAACGGTATACAGAGGAGTGCGCTGTCAGCAAAGCACGTGTGGCTGCTGGAGAAGGCTAAGCCAAGAGCTGATCAGATATAAGAGGAAAAAGGCAAAGCTGAACCATGTGTCTATTAAGTGATACTGAGAATACGAACTGATCATAATTTTACTTTCTCTTAATGACAAAGGTTATACACACACATACACATATAAATGAACAACACATGACGAGTACATGTATATGTCTATACAGAGTCTACCTCTTGAGAGAATTGATATTGAGTCTCTGAAACTTTGTTGCTATTCAGTGAAACAGCCACACATAACGTCTCATTGTCCCCTTTGTAACATTTATGCTGCCCTATATTCCTGTTACTTTTTATAGAGAAATGTCAGAGACTAAACTGGATGTACCAGTCAGGTTTTATCTCATAAGCTGAACCCATTATGCTGACTGCCCAGGGAGTTGGGTTGAAAAGTGCCTGGAGCTGCTGCCTGAGATCAGCAAAAAAGATTGCGGTGATTGATTAGTGATGTCTTTCACAGTGTACAACGGGATGGATTGGTATGAGGGTTTCATCTATGCTTTGGACTTAACTGAGCTTGGAAAAATGGTGGACTTCATCCTCAGGTGGTCGGCATGATGTAATAGGCAGACACTCAGAAGTCTGACATTTGGGATTCACTGATCCATTCCCACTGGGGTTGAGAGCCACTGGCTGGCCCAGTCATGATGAGCATGGTGGCGGTACCAAAGCAGGGTGTCTTTCTTGTTGCTGAGCTCTTCTGAGGAGCATGCTTTGCTGCTAGACTTTGTGGGGACCCAGTATATGGTGAAGCTCTCCTTATCCACACTCAACTCCTTCCCTGTCTTCTGGAAAGCGTTGTGCTTCAGTGTTGCCTGAAGAATATCTCTTCTTGCTTTTGCTTTAGTTCCTACTCTCCTTCCCAGTATCACTTCTGCATAAAACGGCATAGGAAGAATATCAGTTGTCCAAGCAATACCATGTCTATCAGTGCTCAATCAATTTTAGAGGACAGCTTTAGGCTTAGGGACCAAGGGTCTGACACTGGCCTGCCTGATGTTTTCAAATCTTAAATACTCCTTCAAAGAGTACTGAGTACAAATGATAGTAGTAGTAATAACAGTAATTAATAATAATAATAATAATAAATGAAGGGAGGGTGGGATTGTTCCTTCAGAGTCATCAGGTGTTTGACATTAAGGCTTTGACTTTTATCTGAGTGGGAATTATCTTCCTTTTATTGCTGCACTGGAGAGTCTAACCTTTAGATCTGATAGAGTATTCTGCAGTGAATTGTATCACGGTATGTGGGCAGATGACAGATGGATGCATATACGTAGTTAGACAGAAGATAGAGATAGAAGACAAGTAGATAATAGATGACAGATGCATAAGTATAGATAGATGATAGATTGGTAGGTCCAGATAGACGGACAGATGAGAGATGGATGAATAGATAGATAGTAGATAGGTGATAGAAGACTGAACTGAGAGAGGTAAGAAGGAGATAAATTCCTTATTAACATTGTTCTATTGGTTGTTTTATCTTTTACAGTCAACACATTTCAACATGTTTATCCTCATACAAACAGCTTGCTATTAAGTCCATGCGTGGCACGGAGACTGCCATATCAACACTCTTCTCCCACAGCCAGGTCTCTACAGTTCTGCTTTTGCACATGTCAGGCCTGCTGATGACGTAAGAGCACTCCTATGGAAATTCCTTTTCCGGCCATGACACAACTTCTTGGCTTTGGTCTGTGTTCAGCTTTAGTCTTTCTTTCCTTCTGGAACCTTCAGGCTTTGTGCCTCACTCCCTACAACCACATAAATACTAACTACTCACTCGAAATTTGCCGATGTCATTCTTATTTGTCTAAGTAAGGTGTGGCAGTGAACCAAGTCACCCCACACGACTGTCAGTCCTAATAGCTGTTACTCTATGGTATTGGAAAAGCGCTTTGCAGAGCACAGTCATCTTATTAGAGCTCTCATTGGGAACCCACGTATTTAAATATTCATGAGCATCATGCAGTCCTTCAAGGCTTGAAATTTGCTTCTTCGTTATCAAAACATCAAATCTGTGAAAGCCAAGCAGAAGAATTCCAACAGAGACACTCACGCAAGATTGGAAGAACTTCTTCTCAACTTTGGATAGGTTGGATCAGATCGTCTAAAGAGAAACAAATCAATCAATCAAACACCCTTGTGATCTAACAGTAACTTTCCCACACTCTGGACAAGGCTCAATAGCCCTTTTTTTTTTTTTTTTTTTTTTTTTTTTTCTGGGAGCAACAAGGTGTTTCCTTGTTAGGATTTTAAAGGCCTGATTTTTCTTTTTCTGATAAATGATTTATTTGTCTTCATTCCTTTCGTGTGATTTCTGCTTGTTGCAAATACTTCAACATTTCTTTATGTTGAGTTTCATTCTGCTTCTGATGAATTTCCCAGAGAATAAAAGAAAAATAAGGTCTAAAGGTTTAGTTTCAGATGGGATTTTTTTACTCATAGCTAATGGAAAGGATATTGTCTAGACATTTAAAAAAAAAAATCAAGCTGATACTTAAGGAAAAGTTGCCCCTGCTTTGTTATTAGTGTTCAAGACAATAACTGATTTAGGGATGAGAAAATCCTAAAAGTTTGTGTTTACTATTCATAACAAACTTCTGGAATTTTGGCTTATCTATCCGTAGTCCTTTGACGACTCCTTGGTTCGGGGTCATTTTGGAACATATAGGGCTACATCATTAGGCATTGTCTGATTTAATTTTCATCATGACAATTTCTCTGATTAAAAAAAAAAAAGTTAGGATCCATTGCTGAAATTCTTATACCATTTGATTTAATCTATTGGCAAAAGCTTAAGACTAGAAGGCAAATTATTTTGAAGATGTCTATGCTCCAAGAGGAAAGCAATTGCATTAACTCAGTCTAAGGCACAGCCCTTAGGACTTCTTGATTGACATACACGGTAATCTGTTCAAGCAATGCCTCTCCTTTGGGATCATCAGATGTCCCAGTGGAACCATTGATGAAACTCTCAGTGCAGTGGACTCATCATTTCACAGTTCTGTGTTCCCTGCATTCCAATGTGTATTTGGTTGCAGGAACATCTTTTACGCATTGATTGACATGTGACAGTATATGAGGGTGGTATCAGAAAGACGATGGAAAAGGAAGCCCCTAATCTTCTTGGCACAATAGAGATGCTGGTTTAATAGAGATGAACTCCCATTGTGAAAGCTCCCAGCATGCAAAAAGAGACTCCTCTATTCCACTCAGGCAGGCCTAAAACCAACCTCATTAGAGCTAGTGATTGCTTCTGGTGGCAGGATGGGGCAAACCAGTAACAACGGCAAACCGTGTACAACACACTGCTTTCAAATTTGGAATGTGGCCTACTATGCAAAAAAGAAGCCCCCCCCCCCAAAAAAAAAGAGTATAATTGCATCAGAAAAGTAAACTTCAGGGGACTGGAACAGTGGCTCAGATGTGAAGAGCACTTGCTGTCTACTCATGGAATCAGATGTCAGAGCCCAGGACCCACAGAACAAACCACACAGGCCCCGGCCTTGGAGGATATGACACCATCTTTCATCTTTCCTATGGTAAGGTTCATGCACCTGTACACACATGAACAAACACTCAAGCAATAGACACACACACACACACACACACACACACACACACACACACACACACATACACACATACACAAATTTCACATCAAAACTTTCACAAGTGTGAAAAATCTCAGGAGGCCTCAATTTTACACAAAATACTATGGTCAACTGAAGAAAGCTAAGAGCAGGAGAGGGGGTCCTCCAGAGGGAGGAGCACACCAACTGGTTGTCCACTACCAAATGGTCACCCTAAAATATACACACACATAATATTATATAGACTCAACAGGTTACGTGTATAAATACACACACAGACACACATGCACACATATATACATATTATATATATATACATATATAGATCACAACATATTTGCATTAAATTACTATATCAAAAATAAAGAACAAAAACAAATCCTGTCACAAGGAGCCATAAGTGGATGTGACAGTGCACAATTCCACTCAGGAAGTTGTGGCAGGAAGGTTATAATTTCAAGGGCTAGCTTGAACGATATAAACAAAATCTGTCTCAAAACAAGCCAAGAGTTAAAGAGATGGCTTAGTGGTTGAGAGAATCAGGGGCTCTTCCACAGTCCCAGGGTTCGATTCCCAGAGCCCACTTAGTGGCTCACAGTTATCGGTAACTTCCTCTCTAGGGGACCAGACATCTTCAATGCACATGGCATACAACCATACATGCAGTAAGACACCCAAACACATATTTTTAATTAAAAAAAAAAAAAACTGTCACAAGATTGAAGTGACGTTATCTAAAGAAGACCTACCTCAGGAAGGGGAAACAGACATAAATACATATACCCACCAACACCAGACCATGTAACTTGATGAAGCAACACTGACAAGCCAAAGGGGATAAAAACACAATAACGTAAAATTAGTAGACTATATCAATATCCCATGTTCAATGATAGCTATACACATTGTTCTCGTCAGACCTACGGTGCTCTGGAAATGAAGAACTCGTTGGATCCATGACTTTCAGCTTCTTCCTTCCGCTGCAGATGTGCTCAGGTCAGAGGAGCAAGGCCTGAGATCTAAGCTAAGCCAGCTTCTTGTGCTGCTGAGGAAGACTGAGGCTCTGACAAAGGTGACTAGTTAAGCTATCTTGGCACTAGAGTTCTCTTGACTGTAACCCATGCTCTCTCTTCTGTACCAAGCTGATGCCATTACACTGTATGTATCACCACTCTCCTGTCATTCCCGTAGCTGAAGAATGCCAAGAAAACCCCTTTCACAGCATAGGATCAAAACACTGTCCCTAAAGCCCTTATATGTAAGAACTTAATTATTTTCTTAAGCCCCTAGGGCAATAGCTAGGTGTTCTCATTAAGAAAGAATGGAAGAATGGTCACTCAGATAATGTTCATGGATTTAATTATCTTTTAGAATTCCAGTTGAGATATAAAGACAATGTTAAAAAGATGTAGTAATGAAGCCAAGCATGGCAGTGCCTGTCTGTAGTTCTAGCTACTGAGGAGACTAAGGCAAGAGGGACGTGAGTTCAAGGCCAGCTTGGACCATTTAGAGAAACCAGGTCATCAATAAGCTTTGATAAGTGGCACTGTGTTAGTTACCTGAGCATGCGCAGAGCCTGAGTTCGTTTCCCCAGAGTTGATGGGAACTGTACACAGGAGCACACACATGTACCTTCCCAGCAGCTCTGGCATTGAGGAATACGTCTCTCCCTGAGTCATCGATTATTATCTCCTCTTTCCAGGCTAGCGTGTTGTTGCCCTGTCTTGTGTAGATCTTGTTCACATAAGGACGGCATTGATCTGTGAGCATAAACCTGTATTTAGAAGGTGATTTGACAGGCACCACTGTACGTCTCATAAAACAACAGCAATGGCTTATCACCAGGGCTATGAACTCCTCAGCCATGAGATTTTGTAGCAGATGTAAATTACCTCCCATGGACTGGACATCATAGCCAACCAAAAGGCAGTTAGTTGGTCACACCTAACCCCAAAGAAAAGACATGAAATAGAAGAATAGAAGAACGGAATTAATGGGAGTGAGAAATAGACAAGAGAGGATAATGGGATGAATATGAGCAAAATATAGTATTTACAGGTCTAAAATTGTTATAGTGAAACCGACTATCATATATAACTAATACATGATAATTAAAATGTAGAAAGATTTTAATGTAATAGAGTGACCATACAGGTTAGAAACTATGGACTCCCTGCTACTGTTTTTGTTTTGTTCTGTTCTGTTTTGTTTTGTTTTGTTAACAAACCATGGAAACTTGAGGTTTTAAGAGAAGGAAAGAGCAAAGAGTTTATTGAATTCTCTGCGTTAAGTTCAATGGAAAGCCATTAAAAAAAGGAAAAAGAGCAATAGAGGAATATTTCCAATACCAACCTCAGGCCTCCATACACACTCACACACGAAGGAGCGAAACCTGTTCTTTAGGATCCCAAGTGTGGGATCGAACAGTCTAGTAAGAGAACAGGTGATGTTAATTCACTAGCAGGGCAACCGCCTCGTGCAGGAGCTTAATTGCTACCAGATAAAAAAGATCCTGTGAACAGACTCTGGGAGGAGCTATATAAATGAGCCCAGAACTGGCGACTGGGCAGATTGGAGACTTGGGATAGATTTGGCTGTTCGTTGCTACCCTTCAAGACGCTCCTAGAGCAATCCACTTGAGGGAAGGCTTCAGAGCTTC
Organism: Acomys russatus; assembly: GCF_903995435.1. Taxonomy (NCBI): domain Eukaryota; kingdom Metazoa; phylum Chordata; class Mammalia; order Rodentia; family Muridae; genus Acomys; species Acomys russatus. The sequence continues at coordinate 8,831,828 of NC_067162.1, forward strand.
AGCTCCTGCTGAGGCTCTGAGATCTTATTACCCCTGGTTCCAGTGGAAGAAATCCTGCGGCTCCCGATCAGAGAATCGTTCTTCAGGACTGATATCCTTAAGGTTTTGTTGTTGTGTCAATTAACCTTCATTTCCCACTGTTATGGTTAATATGGTTATAATTAACGTAGGCTCGGTCAATAAATTAATTAAATATTTTGGTTAAGAAAATTGGGACTATACACACATGTGCATAAGTTTACACAATACACTCACACAAAACTCAGGTCTCCATACACAAGCACACATTTGTGAATCCACACCTCTGAACATACATACATACAGTTTCACACATTACACTCACACTAACCTCAAGCCTCCTTATACAAGCAAACAATTACAGATGTTACTAGCAGTTGTGAGCCGTTTTAAATGTGGGTGCTGGGAACCTGACTCAGGTCCCCTGAGCCGTCTCTCCAGCCCTCATTCCAGTATGCTGTTTGTTTGTTGTTTTTTTTTATAAACAACAACAAAAATGTGATCTTTTACAAAGCCTCATGCCAAACCAGACTATTCTTTCTTAAGACTGGATCTTCCTGCACACAGCCTTCGGAGTCTTCTTACTTCCTTGGGAAACAAACTGTGAGCTGCATGTTCACTTTCTTTTATTGTTTTTGTGCTTTCATTATCTTTTTCCTTTTAAAAAAAAAAAATAGTAGAAACAAGGCACCTAAAATCTAGGAGGCTCAAAAAAGTGTAATCAACATGTGTAATCTCAGCTTCTTTGCACCTGCAACATTGTCTTTATCACTTGTCTAAACTCCTATAAATACAGTCAGATTATTTTAACATCTCGAACTTACATACTTTCATATATATATATATATATATATATATATATATATATATATATATATACAAGAGTGACAACCGAATATTTTCTGAAAGTAGGAACTTCTAGGTCAAAAAGAACACATTTTATATATTCATATACTGCCAAGCCTTTCTCCGTTGAGATTGCAACAATTTATTCCCTACTATCTCTAACATGAAAATGCTCCACTCCTTTTACTCTTGACAAATGACGGTTAAAAATGATGGTGCACTGTAGTTCTAATTCATTTACCTTTTTATGTTAAGCATATTCCCAGATGTTTAAGAAGCATTTTAGACTCTTTCCCTTCTGGCTCTCCTTTCTGGCTTTTTGTTTGTTTCTCTCTTTCTTTTGTTAAGGAATCCTTTCCTACCTCAGAATTGTTTGTACAAACAGCACAGAAAGGCACCAGCTCCCTGCAGACAGCAGCCAATGCCCACGTCAATAACTTCTGTCTAACAGTTTCTGTCCTTTCCAGGGAGCCAGGGTTCTGCTGGGACCCTGCAGGAGAGCTTGAACTGAAGTTGTAATCTGAGCCTGAGCCTGGCTTGGACCTTGCTTGGACCTTGCCTTTGGCCATGGATGGCATAGCCTGAGAACCTCAGTAGTGTGCTCACAGGTATGTCTGTCAGTGGACAACTCCATCAACCTACGCTATGCCTGTTCCCCCTCGAGAGCTTGGCCTATGCTTTCTCCAGCTTCACTAGGGTCTTGCTGTTTTCCAGTCCACTTGTCGTCATGGCACTGTGGTCCTGCATCTTTTCAGGATTTCCTGCACTCCGTATAAAACAGGTGTTCCTCACAAACATGCCATCTGTCCCTTAAGGAACATATAACTTTGCAATGGGGAGAGGGCAGTGTCTCGATGTCATCTCTGTGCTATTTTCACAGTGATGTGTTGTGAACTGCGGACTTGCTAACATTTGCACATTGGCCTACAGCTCCCACAGCACTTGAAACCAACAAGGCCACTTTCTCTTGTACTTACTTTTTAAAGATTGATCCTTGGTACATCCCATCATCACTCTTTAATTCTTTCATTTATCTTTCAAGGATTTTTAAAGTGCAGGTGGCCAGTGTAGGACCTTGCACTGAACTGTCTTTCTGTTGATTTCACACCGTTGTCTCCACACTTGCAGGCTACACTCTGGCATCACCCGTGACTGGCTGCTGCCTTGGTTGAGCTGTCTTATGAGTCAGACCACCTGAGTTTATGTGACATGTCCATCTTCCTTCCTCTTGCCTGCTCTCCGGTGGCCCTTGGGCGACCTCTTGATCATATCCCCATCTTCCTCAGAACCCTTGAAGCTTCAGCTCTTTAAGTGTCGACAGATGACGGGGCTGGAGTGATGGCTCAGTGGTTAAGAGCACCACCTGCTCTTCCAAAGGTCCTGAGTTCAATTCCAAGCAACCACATGATGGCTCACAACCATTTATAATGTAACCTAGTGCCCTCTTCTGGCCTGCAGGTGAACAAGCAGACAACAATGTATACATAATAATAAAATAAATCTTTTAAAAAAAAAGTGTGGACAGATGAGCTTAGCATGCAAGTTATCATCCAGCCAGGATTGTTTCCAGAGTAAAAGAGGCTCTTTCAAACTTATTGTGTGCACCAGTTGTGAACAGCCTTTACCTAAGCAAAGCAGAATAAGCTTATTGCAGTCACGTGTCCATGTCCTTCAGTTGTACTCTTCCTTCTCAAAGTATCCAGCACTTTCCTTTGGCCACAGCTGACACCTTCCCCATTCCCTACATCACTGCATGGTTTGTCAAGCTACAGTCTATTACAATGAGTTCAGAAGTAGACGCACTCATCTCCTTACTCTGATTCTTTGCTGTACTTGGAACCAAACTGTAATTGCTCAGATGTTTCTGGTTTACTCTAATAAAGTTGGAAGTATTAGCTAGATTAGCTGAGTTGCAACCACAGCTAACGGGGAGCCTGAGATACAGGATGGGAACATTGACCTGACATCTGAAGATCGTTGAGGCAACACTGAAAGCTCAAACTGACCACATCCCTGCAACAGGAAGTGTTGAGAACGTTAACATTAAGTCATCAGGTATAGGCATAAGGTTATTGTGTGATTCAGATGCTGATTTATGTACCCGCCCATATCTGGTTGCAGTCCTTATTCTGAGAAACTCCTGTCTCAACAGTTTGTACACACTGTTCCCCAATTGTCTCCCTGGAATGCCAATAAAGCAACTTACAGCCAATTGTTGAGCATAGGAGAGAATAGGGCTGGACTTCCTGCTACCCAGGGGAGGAGGAGTTAGAAAGGAAGTAGGTGTTTCAGCCACAGGAGAGGTCCAGGTGACATCAGACAAGAACTGGAGCAGAGAAAGCTACAATATGCAAGCATCTCTGGGATGTATGCTGGGAGGAAACCAGATTAGTTTAGGAATAGAGCAATAGCTGCTCAGTTATTGTGTTGTGAAACTTACTATTAAACAAATATAAAAGTCTCAATTATCTGTGTCATAGCCGGGTTAAGAAAAACAGAAACAAACACAATTTCATAAAAATAACTCCAACCATCGGAAGTCTCTTCATTCTCTTGTGATTTTCCATCCATTCAAAGCACAACTATTGTGTTATTTACTTATCTGTTTAAGAAAATCTGGACATCTACCCAGACAATGAGACCCTTGTGGGAACAAACGATGGCAGGAGCGAGACCTCCAGTGTGTAACAGTGTCGACACACAGCTCTTCTCACAGGGAGCAAACTGTCTGCCTCACAGACCTGTGAGCCACAGAGTGGCTGGTGGTTTTCATCAGTGCTGGATCTGAGCTGCATCTGTCATCCTCCGCTTCATCTCTTTCCACATCCAAATGTAAGCCTGGCTTATAGGGATAACCCTGAGTCCTTTATGTGCCTGATAAAAAGGATTTCTGTCTTGTGTAAGGATAAAGGCCGGAATGCATGATATAAAGACAGTGCTTGCAAAACAGGAGTTCAGGATTCAATCCTTTCAGTCCATTAAAAAAAAAAAATATGTTTTATGAGGGGAAAGGTTGGCTCTCTTGCTACAGGGTACTTTCTCACCTTAATAAAACCCTCCACAAGGACCCACCAAAGGCAGTGACCCAGTGGGGCCAGAGGAACTAATTTCAAATGTAAAGTTGATTATTGCAAGATACAATAATGATTTCCCCCTATAGTTCATTGTAAATTAAACTTTGAATTTGCTCACCTGAAATAAAAATGTCCTATGCATCAAACACATGAGTTGGTGAGCAGAGCAAGGAAAACTCCAGAAGCTGATAAGCCGAGAGGTTATTTGAAGAGGCTTACAGCAGACACGGGCAGTTTTGAAAGAGGAAGCTAATGTTGAAGTGTTAGGACAGAAATGAAATACTGGATGCGGAATGCAAATAGGAAGGTTAAGTGGTCAGACGTAAATCAGAAGCAGAAGTGCCATGTCTCAGGTTATGAGGATATCTGAAAGAATATTCATGTTGCCTAACATGTTTACAGATGGGTGTGCAAAATAGCTACAGCCATTAGGGCTGGTGTTGGCAATTTACAGTTTTCAACTTGCTCTCTTTTGCGTCTCTCAGTCCTTTATGAAGACGTGTTATCCTTAGATGTCAGATAATAGATACTTACTAGTGAGTGAAAAGTTGCCTCAAAAGTTATTCAAATAAATCTCATTAGCCAGTTTCTGAACACCAAGGGTCTTAGAGGTCTTAGCCATGTGACTTTGGCTCCTGGTCTTGAGTGAGACCGACCCAGGTATCCCCATCGGCATCATGCGAATCTTTGACCAGCATCTGAGGCTTTTCCATTGAGATGGTTGTCCCCACAGCTCCTGGGTCCCCTCAAGTGTGTTGCCACCTGTTGCCCAGAAGCCTTCTAATCCTCCCCGTGGGAATTCCTGAATGACCTCACCTGAATGCAACTGGATTTCCTCAAAGTAAATAGTGAGAGACCAAGAAAGGAATAAAAGCATTAGCCAAATCAGCCTCTCATCTCTACGGCACTCAGCTGTTCCTTCTATATCGGCGTTCTTTGGTGGGAGTCTCCAAAACATTGTCATCTAAGTAACAAATCATAATTGCTTCCTTCGTCGCTTGGAAGTATTTGTTTCTTGACTTCTTGTCTCCCGTGTCCAAACCATATAATTTTAGAGTTATTTCTGAGTGATGAACATATAATTTTAGAGTTATTTCTCTCTGCTCCTACAGAGAAAGTGTGCCTTGCACCCATGCTTCTGTGCCATTTGTTTACACTCTAACCTTGATGCCAATCAGACTTAGGCAGCAGCAGGAATGACGCGCACATCAGTCTGTAAACGGAAAGGATGACAAACAGGAACAGCTCTGCCTAAGCTGGCACGCGCACACCCCACCGGAGTGATCATAAAACGCCACTGGTCCTCTGCTCAGAATACTGATTTTTACTTTATTAAAACATGAAACTGTCAATGTCTGGAAATCAATGAAATTATTTTTTTGTTCAAGACACATGGATGACTGGTATACACACTGGTTAATTCCAAGGTGCAAATCAATCTGGCTATAACCAATTCAGGCCTCTCTCCTTACTCATCACCCACAGGCCACATGTTTATTAACTTCAATGGAGTTTTCCAAAAGCAACTGAGAAAACTCAAAACACAGGGTGGTACCCCTACCTACAATTTTTTCATCTTTAAGAGGATGCAAGAGCAACACAAACATTCAATAGTAAGCTTTTGGACCTGTTGTTGTGCTAGCATTATGTATTTCTACACCCTGGGTATGCTGAGCATCAGTAGCTACCCACAGCAATCACAAGGGTGGTGAGCCATAACCTGCATAGCACCATGCTGCAAGGTTGTGCATGGGGCAGGGTCACTAAATGCATTTTTGGTGATATTTTCAATACAGTATGAATCTACTAGAATGTAACCCATCATTTGAGAAGCATCCATACTAAGCCTGCTGACCAAGAGAGGGCCATTTATCAAAGCAGATTATACCAGCGTGCTATAGACCTTCACCCACAGCCTTATTTAGGTAAGGCAGAGAATAAAATGTCATCCCTGCAAAGCAAGGACCTGCACATCACTGCAGCCGCTTTGGTAAGTGTGAGTGGCCTCTCAGCTGGAGATCAGGATGGTTTCTGAGACTAATAAGTTCAGGTGGGATGAGAGAGAGGAATGTCACGTGTGATGACATCATCCTAGTAGGGTCACAGCGCATTGGAGACTTTTGCTCTAAGAGCACCTGTTTGCTATGCACTTGCAAACATTTCAGGCACAAGTGGTGTAAGTTGTCTATTTTCTCTAGTAACTGGTTAAAAGCTAAGTGCATTTGAAAAACAGACATTTATTAATTTTACAATTCTTTTAAATGATTGTCATTACATGTATTTGGTGTGTGTGTATGTGTGTGTGTGTGTGTGTGTGTGTGTGTGGTCACACATGCTGTGATGCACATATCAGAAGACAAGTTATGGGAGTCAGTTCTGTCCCTTTACCCATGTGAATCCCAGGCATTAAATTAGGTCCTAAGCTTTAGCAACAAGCATTTCCCCCATCCACCCACCCGACCCCTGCAGCCCTCTCACTGGTTCCATCTTTCAAATCTTGAGGTCAGAAGTCTGACACAGATAACACAGGGATAACGTTGAGGTGTCATCAGGACTGAGCTTCCTGCTGGTGGCTCCTGGGAGAACAGACATCCTTAACTCTGCCAGCTAGTAGTGATCACCGGCATCCCTCGGCTTATTGCATCCTTTCTCTGTTTTCACAGCCAGCAATGTTGCACCCATCTGTACCTCCTTCTGCAACCGTTTATCTTTCTCACCTTCCCCCGCCTGCACCTTGCCCTTTGAAGGAGCCTTGGACTATACTGGTCATGCACACATAATTCAGGACCTATTTTAAGCTTGACTGATTTGCAAGCTTCCTTCCATCTGAAACTTTAATTAGCTTTTTCTGTGTAAGCTAATATATTCACAGGTTCAGGGACTAAAAAAAATGAGCATCTTTTGAGAGAACATTATTCTGCCTAATTACTTCTGATCTCTAGGTAGTTTGATAATTTTATTTATAAAATGGCTTTTAGTTTTTTCATTTTTCTTTTGGAGTAATACATATTTTAAACTTGCTTGTGTGGTCTTAATACTTACCACCACCTTGGTGAAGACTAGAGTGTTGACAGGGAGCTACTTCCCTGCTGTGGATGGGCTGAGTCAGGAAACATGACCTCTCAGAGTCTTAATCATCTGCTCCAATGTGTGGTAATTGTACAGTTCCCTCCTGTAATCAAAGAGTTGCCATCTACTAGGAATAAATGCAGTAACTATATTATAATATACAGACATATGCTCTTTGCTAAAGAGCTATAATGCAATATATTGGGTGGTAATAATTTTAACTATTATTAAAAATGATCTTCCTTAGCTACTTATGTCAAAGCTTCAAGACATTGCTCATTAAAGGCTCAGAGGAAAACACTTTCTGCTGTATAATGCAGCATTTCCTGCCTTAAAAGAAAAAAAATTGTGACAGTCTAAAAGTCTTGCAATCCCTAGGGTACCTGCCTCCAGAGGATCTGGTTTTGAAACGGGCAGTCTAGACTATAGATGTCAGCACGTGACAGCTGTGATTGGCTCCATCTCTGGTTCTGTTCAGGTGGAAACTTGTTCTCTCCCCTTGCCTACAACTGTATCAAAGAAGGAAACTGTTGCTTGTTTAAGTAAAAGGATGCTCACAGGTGGGCCAGGGCTCTGGGTCTTCAATTTAAGGGCACACTTTCATTTTCAGTGCAATTAGCTGTTTAATTGAGCATCCAAATTTAGCAGTGCATTTGCATGTGCAATTAATTATGATTTAAAAGCACTCTGTGTTAATGGTTTCTTTTCCATTATCTACAAATGTAATTACTGAAGGATGGATTGAGTTTAGAAACCACACGGGAATTTTTTTTCATCCCCAGAGCCCAATGCTGTAAGTGTCAACAGTGCAATTAGAAGTATAAGGCTGAAAGGCAACCGGTGGGGGAAGGAAGGGCTGCTGGCATGGGTCAGGGTTGCTAATTTGAGTAGACAGTAATATTTTTCTTGCTTACTAGAATTAATTCAAATTGCAGTTATCATATTATTTCATTCAGGCAGAAAAGAGATAAACCCTGCATGTGCTAAAACGCATTTTAAAGGAGAAAACTCGCATTGGAATTTTTTTGAAAATGAGACAATGATCTTAGCAGTTTTTCGTAAATCACAAAATTAATGTGTAGTTCAGCTTAGAAGCACTTGCAATGTTTTCTTAATTAAAGAAAGTAAAACGATGACCTTAAAATTTGAAATGACATTCAAATCAGGAGCTAATTAAAATTAACCAAGAATAGACCCTTCGATATTGCTTAGATGTGGCTGAGACTGAAAAATAAAATCTGGCCAAAAAAAAAAAAAAAAAAAAACCTCTTTCTTTTTGTTCTCTGAGGGAAAAGTATATAGCACTATGATGCAACGACTATAAAATCGACAGGACACAGGTTTGCTCTGGAAGGAGGAAGTTCAAGAGCCATCACAGGCCCCAGGCTCTTCTACCCATGAGCACCAGGACCACACAGACTCTGAGCTACGTGCTTGAGCCATAAGCCTGTTGCACAGGCTTGCAGGGGGAATTGCTCAGCGAAACACTGAAAGTCCCTCGAGGAAAGAAGTGAAGCAATGGTGTAAGTTGTAAAGACAGTGAGAGAGATGCCTTCGTTATTTATCCACTAGAGTTGTAATTGCTTAAGCTGTCGTGTGGGCTCAGTGAGTTACGTGCTTGTCCTGCAAGCATGAAGATCTGAGTTCAACCCCCACTACCCATGTTAAAGTCCATGTGCTTGCAATACCAGCACTCAGGAGGTGGAACACTAGGGCTCCAGGTTAGCCGGCCTAGCCTGATCTGCAAGCTCTAGGTCCCAGTGACAGACCCTGGCACTTGAGGTATGACATCTGAAATTGATCTCTGGCCTTTGTATGTTCAAATGCATGTGTGTGTGTGTGTGTGTGTGTGTGTGTGTGTGTGTGTGTGTGTGTGTGTGTGCTCACATACTCACACACACACACACACACACACACACACACACACACACACACACATACACACTTAAGTACCTGAGCAGATAAGAACACATACCTGTATATATACACACAAATTGTTTCAAATGAACAAAAGTAAAGGTTTTAAAATATGTATTACCACCTGTATTGTCCTTGGCTGGTGCCTTAGTTTGAGCGGGACCCCTGTGCCCAAATCTGCCTATCATAATGTTCTACTTGTAGGTTTCTAGGACCCTCTGGATCCTTCTACTTTGCTATTCTCCCATGCTTCTCTCATTTAGAGTCCCAATAGGATGTCCTCCCCTCTGTCCCAGTTTCCTGGTAAGTGAAGCCAAGGACAATACAGGCGGTAAACAGGGCAGAACAGTCTCCACACTTGAGTGGAGAGTGGGATATGACTTTTTCACATACTCTGGTGCCTCACATTTGACCATGTCCCCTGGAGGGGGAGACCTGGTGGCACTCAGAGGAAGGACAGCAGGTTACCAAGAAGAGACTTGATACCCTATGAGAATATACAGGGGGACGTAATCCCCCTCAGGAACAGTCATAGGGGAGGGGAATAAGGGGAAAATGGGAGGGAGGGAAGAATGGGAGGACACAAGGGATGGGATAACCATTGAGATGTAACAAGAATAAATTAACAATAAAAAATAAAATATGTATTACATCATTATTAAATTCTGCATTAAAAATTAAAATTAGCTGAATGAGGTGGCGGGTGCCTGTACTACCAGCGGCTGGGAGACTGAGGCTGAGGGATCAGGAGTAAAGTCAGTCTGAGCTATTCGCTGATATCAAGGATCTAGAAAAATCTAAACCAAACAAAAATTAAACAAAACCAATGTGTGTAGTGTATATTGTCTTAGCTGTTTAAAGTTTTAAAAATACACATGTTTTCTTTTCCTTTTTTAAAATACATTTATTTTACTACACGTGTATAAAACAAACTACATACAGCAGGGAGAACCATGTGACCATCATGAGAACAATGAGTTCTATACATGTTACATTCAGAGTGGTTTGGCTATTTGTATTTGTCCAACTTGAAGTAAACGTCTTTCCTGTCTTGCCGGGTCTAAATTTCTGAATGAAATTCAATATCTATCCTATCTCAACTCTAATAACTTAACATCTTTTTCTTGATTTAAAATTATCTTATCCCCTAACCAACTAAACTTGATTGTCAAACTATACTATCTGTCCTTCAGTGCCCCTCAGAGACTTGAGAAGGAATAAAACTTAAATTCCTGAGTGAACTAGCAGTCCAGATTAGCAGCTTCCAAAATGTACAAATTGACTTAGATGGTTTACTGCCTGAACAGTCACCCAACACTCTCTATAAAGTTGGAGCCTCATCTTCAGCTTTCTGGCCGATTATCTCTGCCAGACTTTTTTGCAGGGCAGGAACTATTGAAGACTTGCTTACCCTGTCTTGGCAGAGTGCGCCCATCAACTCTGCCTGCATCTAAGTTGCCCATTTTGAGGCAGATTCTGTTTGTGGCAGGAGTGAGGACATTTTGCCCAGTGGCTGGTTTGCCACATTTGAAGCCATCTCCAGAAGGAGGTTCTTTGATGCTCATCATCTTCTTTGAGGTTAGCTGGGTGTTGTCAGGTGTTAACTTGTCTTGTTGTCAAAGAATTTATGTTACTCATAATGAAGGTTATGTCTAAGTCATTGCTATAGAATTTAGCATATTGATACAAAACATGGGCATATCAAATACTTGTTGAATTTTGGCACAAGAATATATATCCTAAGTCTAACAGATAGATATGACTTTATCAATATAATGAGGTAAAATAGTTGAATAAGGTCTTCAAAAGCCTCAGAGACACACAGAACATGGCATTTAAAGTTGTTTTTATAACATATGGTTTTCTAATAAATGAACTGGGCAGTCTGAAGCATCTCTTTCTCATTCAGACTCTTAATTACCCACCTGAAAAATCACCATGATTAATTTCTGTCTTGAGCTCATCTAGAAAAAATTATATATATATATATGTGTGTGTGTGTATGTGTGTGTGTGTGTATATACACACACACACACATATATACTCAGAATTGCTTTTTTTGTGTATTAAGACATCTGATATCTCTCTCTCTCTCTCTCTCTCTCTCTCTCTCTCTCTCTCTCTCTCTCTCTCTCTCTCTCTCTCCTTGCTTCTGCTTTTCCCCTTAAAAGAGGTAAAGATGGTTTAAATTGAGATAAAGTTTCCTTTTCTTAGATCTCAAATAATTTCTACAAATTAGTTGACAACTGAAATGAGCAACACAATGTCAGAGTTCAGATTTAAATTTGCTGAAAATAAGCTATTGAAATATTAAAGGAGAGCCACATTTGGTGGAGCACACATTTAATCCCAGCACTCGTGGAGGCTGAGGCAGGACAGTTGCCGTGAGTTCTAGGTCAGCCTGGTCTACAAAGTGAGTCCAGCACAGGCAAGGCTACACAGAGAAACCCTGTCTCGGAACAAAACAAACAAAACTGCTACAGTAATTTAACTTATATCACCTGTGAGGACACTAGAATGTACCTCAGGCCATACAGGTGCTTTTATATGCTTGGCTGGTCTCTTAGTGCTAAGTTTTCTATCCTTAACCTTTACATATAATAATTTAATGACTATCCAAATAAATATATGGGTGTGCTTTGGTAAGTATATGAGGGAAAAATTTAGAAGTAAAACTGCTAGTGCATATGTCCTGTGCATATATAGATTTTGAATTTTAGAAAGTATTACCAATGATCACCAAGAAGTTAACAATGTTTACCACCATCAAGAAGGGCCTGGGAAGCCTAAATGCCTAAATATGTTTGTAGTGATACATTAAGATTTCATTTGTGTGTGTGTGTGTTTGTGTGTGTGTGTGTGTACCTATATGTGTGTGTTCATGTCTGTCTTTATGTGTATGTGTGTCTATCATGTATATGTGCTCCTGTGTGTGTGCACACGCTCACACACCTCCAAAACGTGTGCAGGCTCCCACAGAGGCCAGAGCACTAGATGCCCTAGAACTTGAGCCATCTCACCAGGGTGCTGGAGACTGTACTCAGGTATTCTAGAAGAGCAGAAATCACTTTTAAGTGCTAAGCAATCGATTCAGCCCCTGTTACCAGAATTATAAAAACCTCTCCCAAACCAATGATTAAAATTTTTTTTATTTGAATTTGCATTTTGTTTTCTTTCAATGTATTTGTTTACTCTTGAGCCTTATATCCCAGTCCAAGCTGAGCAGCCTCTTAGGGATGACGTCACGGGACTGCACTGTACCGCCCAGTAGCCCTTTCCTTGCTTTTGAAGCTGAACGTCTTTCCCAAGCAGACTGCGGCAGTGGAGCTTCTTCGTCATGTAAGACTTATTTATGTGCCTGTTTATTTTTTCAACATTCTTCGATTCTCTGTGCATTGTGACTTTGTGTACCTGCTCTGTTGTCCCTTCCTTGTGCTCCCGTTTTCCTTTCTGCACTGATCCTGTTGTGCTGATCCCCGTCCTCTGCAGCACTGAAATAACCTGCGACACTGTGATACTCCTGGTCCCAAAGCACTAATCTGGGGAAATTATTTAAGGTCTGAGGAAAGGGGTTTGTCTAGCGAGAGTTTCCCTGTGTGCTACAAGGTGCTTGGTGCCTTTTAGGGAAGGGCAGTCATGAGGCAGAGGCGGAGCAGAGTCTCCTTTCTCAGAACGAGGCCTTGGTTCACTGTGCTGTGTGGCTGTTGGTTCACTGCCTCGCAGCTTACCAGAAGCATCCCCACCGCAAGGTAGTCGGCACCCGCAGCCTTGTGTAGAGCCTAGGACTCAGAGCCTCTGGCTTCTCTTGCTTTTATTTGTTTTGTTGGTTGGTTATTGTTTTTTGGTTTTGTTTTGCTTTTTGTGTGTTTACTTTTTTTTTTTTTTTTTTTTTTTTTTTTTTTTACAGAATTGGAAGTAAAGTTCAACATGCCCGGGGCTGACAGACACACCTGTGTCTGAGCTCTGTGCAGGGTCTCCGAATCCCTGCTCCTTTCATCTCCCGTTTGTCTCAGTAACTTCTTGCTTAGCTGCTAATTGTCTGATACATGTTAAAAGCGTTCTTAAATAATGCATTCAGTAATTTTAGTTGTAGGCAGTTGGGTCTTCTATTGCCTTGTTGGAAGTGCCTTATTACATGTCTTTCCCAGCCCCACTCTTCTCTCTACTTAGGAAAAGGTGGTGATTTTCTTTCTTTCTTTCTTTCTTTCTTTCTTTCTTTCTTTCTTTCTTTTCTTAATAGAAAACTAGAAAAGTTTTCTTGAGATTAAAATAAAGTCCATTTGTTTTTAGCTTTGGTTTGTTTTCCTCTAGTTAGTGGGCGCTTGGGTCTTCTTTGTTTTGCTGCATTGCCTGCACAACTGTTTTTGATACACAGTGAATTTTATACAGTAATTCACTGCAATGTTTTCATATTTACCTAAGGCATTTGAAAGGAATTTCTTTTTAACAAGCTATCAGTGACTTATTGACAGCTACTTATCTACAGCTACTTTGTTAATTATTGTTAATGTTTTTGTGCTAATAATTGTAAGTAATACAGTCTGATATTGGGAGCATATTTTATTTTGTTCTGCTACTTTAATAATTTTTATACATGCTGCTTAAAAGGAAATGTCCACATTCAAAGTTTCCTCTCTCTAACATGGAGGTAAGGCGTTTGTCCACATTAATTTATCATATATATGGTAAATTATATATATATATATATAACTTATATATGTATATATACACCATGCACACATATATGCACACATGCGCGCGCACACACACACACACACACACACACGCACACACACACTATAGTCTGGCTGGAGTACCAAGAGAAGAGACTCAACAAAACTGGTAATGTCCTTGCACTAACTAGCATCCTAGTGGAACGGGTGACCAGCCAATAAGTACAATAAGTGCCACTGTCCATGAGAAAATTTCAGTAGTATAAAGAGGTGGTGAGAAAGATGCTAGAGTAGGCAGAGGGACGAGAGCTAGCTCACTTCAGGCCAGACACTGAGAGTAGAACTGAGAATGACCGAAAGAAGAAACCTGTGGAGATGGCATGGAAGAACATTCCAGAAAGAAAAAAAGAATGAATTACCGGGTAGAATTTGCAAGAATCTATGTCACCAGCTTTCTGCTTTTCATTATTATATATTTATATTCCTGTCACTTTCTCAGGAAGATCCTTTATAACATTTGTTGTGATCAGTATTTCTATTTTTGTATTCATTTCCAAAAAAGGCGAGATGTTCACATTCTAGATGTGAATGCCCATAACGTCTCAGAGTTTTGTCTCTATCCCAGTCAGTTCTGGGAAGACTGACTTCTAATGTTAATGCAGCTCAGTCTAAAATAATAGACAACCCTCAGGTACTCAGAATGAAACATCACAGAGTTGGTAAGACTGGGCGCCCAGTGCAAGAAATGAAAAGAACTTGAGAGCGACAAGAATACATGAAGAAAAGGATGGCTGATGACCCTCATGCAGTTCACAGATGTGAGGACAGTGTTCTTAAGTCCATCAGATGACTCTGTGTGGTATTGCTAGACTGCACAAAAGTTTAAAATGCACCAGACAGAGCTTAAATGATAGTAAGACAAATAGAAGGCACTATCTTAAAACAAAGAAAGATATTCAAGCCAACTAAATCCACGGCACATGAAAAATAACTGCAGGATGATAACAGTACCCAAACAGAAAGAAAAACAAACAAAAAAGTAAATACATTTACTTAACAAAACATGTAGAAAAATTTCCTTAGATACACACATTTAAAGTACATTTTAAATGCTTTTGAGACTATAATTACGTCATTTCTATCCTCCCTGTCTTCTCTCCAAGCCCCTCCCACGCAGCCCCCTGGCTGTCTCTAAAACCTGTGGGCTCATTTGGGATGTACTCAGACAAATGAGCCAGAGGATTTCTGCATGTGTAAATTTTCCTATCTTTAATATATTAACCTTATATGTACCATATTGTGCATTGATAATGCTCTCATGTTTATTATTTCCAGAAGAAAACAGTCTCTGAAGAGGGAAATGGGGGTTGAGACTGTGGGTGACCTGAGAAAATTCTTTTCACTGTTTTCTCCTTTTTAACTTGAACATGAATTGCTTATTCAAAAATGAACATTTTAAATATTCAAAAAAATCTGTGGCCTCATTTTTTGTTGATAGATAAATAGATAGATAGAAAGATAGGTGATAGATAATAGGTAGGTAAATAGATAAATAATAGATAAGATAAACGGATGATAGAAAATATTTATATGTAAATATATTATGTTACAAATACATAATTCTAAATGCATAAATACAACCTGCTCAGTTTGTATGACGTAACTTCTGGCACATACATGGTTTTGGTTCAAACCATTTGATACTGGACAACCATTTGTGTGCTCTTCCTGGGGACGACAGTGTTTTGCTTGCTTTGAGCATTCCCTGGTTGTCTATGTGAACTATGTTCTTGGCTGACGTTTCATGCATATACTGCACCGTTGCTGCAACCACACGGAGCCCGTAATTCATGGGAAACGCTGACACCACTAAAGGCAGCCAGAGGCTTGTTTGTAAACCCATAGATCTGTTTTTCTTTATTCTTAGGAATACAGCTTGGCACTTTCAGATGTCTGACAGCTAAATGTTGCTATGAACTAATTTTTAGCAGATGGAATTGGACGCAAGGTTGGACTCAGCTCTTCTAACCCTGGTGCTAAAGCTTCCCCGTTCTTTCCTCCTCGGCCATCTTGTTGGAAGGTGTAAAGAAACAGGACGGAAGTCAAGTCCTCAAGGTGGTGGAGCTGTTCCAAACAGAAAAAAAAAACAAAAGCCCTGACTGACTCATCATTAAGAGAAAAGCTGTGTGAAAACCAAAGCTCTCTCTGGGTGTGACACACAACGTCACTCTCAATCGCATATATATATGCGCATATATATATATAAAACATTAAAATCACAAGCAGCTGCACTTTAGGATTATAATTAAGATATGGGCTGGCTAACGTAAAAGTTTGGAATCCATATGCCAACATGTTTAGGCTCTTCTTTATCAAGGTGAGCCCTTGGGTCAGCGTGATGACTCAGCATGAAATGGTGCTTGCCTTCCAGGCCAGGTGACCTGAGTTTGATTCACACAACACAGAGAAGGGGGAAGGGAGAGAACCAACCTCATAAAGCAGTCATTTTGACTTTCACCAAAAGACCATGGCACACATGTCTCCGAGTCATGACACACACAATAATAGTAATAAATAAGAAATAACTTGTAAAGGTCTAAAGTTGAAAGAGTTAGTGTACAAAGCTTATTTTTACACCTTTCTTGTTTTATAAGGCATTTTCTCTTTCTGACCATTATACCTTCAGGAATATACTGTTGACTGCACAGTGTTGTTTCAAGATTAAAGGAAACGGGCTCTTACATCACACAAAACTGTCCCTCAGTAAACATTCTCTCCCTCTGGTGGCTCTGTTAAGTTGGCTCAGGCCCAAAGTATAATGAAGAAGCCACAAAAATATTTCTTCATACATGATGCCCCAGTGTGCCTGGTGTGCGGCCAATGCCGCCAACATTTTCCAAACCCATCATAATCAGAAAGAACAAAGATCTCTCAGTTAGTTCAATGTAGCTCACCGTTTGCCTTAAATTAGATTAAAACTTTAATTTTCTAAAACAAATGAAGTGAACATGTACAAATTGAAAAAGATCCATACCTTAATAAAATATATTTCATCTCTGAGTTCTTTCTTTTCCTCTTTAATTCTCTCAGGGCCTCTTAGGATCCAGCTAGATGAGGCGTCTTAATCGTAAGGAGCCATTTGGAATTGCTTAATCAATGCTGACTTCCAACGCTGCATAGGCAAACTTTATTATCACAGCTATTCTCTGGATGGATTCCTGAGTCTATATGGCTCAGTGAATCATGCAATTCTCTTTCTTCTTTCTCCAGGTAATGCCAATTAAATCAATTAGAAGAAGATCTAGGTGCCTTAACTATACAGACACATTTTCTTATAAAGAGTGGAAAGTGCCTTCCTAGCCAAGTATCTGCACTGAATATGCCTTGGGGCCCCAGTGTCCCCAAATCTTCACACAGCTCTGACAGTGGGAACTTGGAGAGTACAGGGTTCTAGTGTTACGATGTAAGGGTGTGAGATAATAGAAGGCTTCAGGGTGTCTCCTTGGGTTGTTAAGGTCCCTGCTGCTTCCTACGGCTGCTGCTTCTGTCTAGGGCCATGGGGCAGGGGTTCAGTGCTGCTGTCTTACCTGGGTTACTTTTCTTTATGCATGCTGAGCTGAATGACAGTGAACTGCAGGCTTCATCCACCCCACCATGTTTCCCTCTAAAACTCTAACCTTACACGGAGTGCCAAGAACTGAGTCAATTGTGCCGAGTGTGAATGTTAATATAGGCATTAATAAGCAAGAAAGTTTTAAAACTTTTAAGAAAAAGCACATTCCTATTGTGCTAAGGGGTGCATATTTACGACAACATGCATAGAAGTCAAGGGACAACTTGGAGTCACTTCTTTCCTTTTACCATGTAGGTTCTGGAGACTGAAGTCCAGTGGTCAGGCTTGGCAAGATATATTATCGGACACAGTTTATAATTTTTGTAAACTATATATCTAAGAGATAAAGAGATAGATCTGCTGCTAAGGGCCAGTATTACTCTTGCAGAGAACCTGTTAGGTTCTCTGCACCTACATCAGGGGATTCCAACTATCTGTCAAGAGCCATCCTGTTAAAAGAGCTTGTTAGGCACGCGGGATTTCTAGGAGGTGATCTGGTATTTTGCAAGGTCTTTACCATGATGCAGCCCAGAATTATTTCCAACCTCTGACAACCCCTTCAATTGTGCACTGCTGCATCTCTCTAAAATCTGGCATTAGAATCAGGTGTGGTGGCGCACACCTTAAATCCCAGCACTAACGGAGGCAGAGGCAGGTGTGTTGCTGTGAGTTCGAGGCCAGCCTGATCTACAAAGCAAGTCCAGGACAGCCAAGACTACACAGAGAAACTCTGTCTCGAAGAACCAAAAGGAAAAAAATATCTGGCACTGGTGTGAACTGTCACTTTTTGGGTATTGACCAGCTCTGGTTGAATAAACTTCCTATGGGATCTTACTGAAGATGTACTGCTGTTCAGATGAATTAATCCCTGATTTTGAAATTCCTAGTTTGATTCCTAAATTGTTTTAGATCTTCTCAAGCAATTTTAGAGGTCTGCAATAAATGCCTTTTTGGACCTCCAGATGCCTCACTAGGGGATAGCCTTGAAGCAGATTTGTGGCCTTAGATAAGCCTTCATGCCAGATGGCATCACGAATCCTGATATGCACCATAAATATAGGCAGGTTGGTTTAAGCTTTCCATGAACCAAAGGTATAGCGAGGCTACCTAGCACTGTCTAAATTAAGTACAAACCTTAATGTCCAATATACAAACTGTTCTGTTACAATTCCTTATACTTTGTCTCTTTGTGGAATCATATGCTGTCATTTTAAATTTACTTTGCTTCATAGAATGAAAGACAGATAAAATTATTGTCCTGAACTCATTATGAATGAAGAGAGAGCTGGAAAATGTGTAGCCAGGTCAGTCCAAATTGAAAACACATATATTCTTGTAACTTTTAGAGCCTATTAACCTTTAGACCTTGTTAACCTTTGTCACTCAGAGCTCACTATGAACTTATGTAATGGAAACATAGATATGAAATGTTTAGTTTTAAAACATGTAACCTGTTGTACTTTAGAATTCATCTGTTTTTGTGGTTAATTGCTTTTTTTTTTTTTTTTTTTTTTTTTTTTTTTACACTATGAGGTAATTCCCTTTTTCTCAGAAGTGTAAGTACAGGGACCAAAAATAAACACCATTGAAATTGGGAAGCTTAACTTCATCCAGTTGAAGTTAAGAGGCCTAACTTCATCCACCTTTTCTCCTGAATGGATGTGTGTATGAGTGGTTTATTTTCTATCTCTCTCTTATTTCTTATTTCCCTTAGGTTCACAAATAAGTTAACACCCAGAGCTCCCTCTCAGACAAGCAGGCCTACTTTAGCTTACTGGAGATCTACAGATCAAAGAGCCTCCTTTTACCACCCCCTGACATTTTTGACTAGAAACTACTTTTACAATCCTGGCTATAGGAAAATTGTGGTCACTTTAAGTTTTCCTCCTTGGCCGCAGAACAGCCAGTCTCTAGAGAAGGAACTCTGGGCTCCCTTTCCGCTTTCTTCTTTCAATCCTGATCAGTTGCGTGAGCCATCAGCTAGGTGACCCAAGAGATGAAGCGAACTGAATGAGAATCTGCATCTATCCCCTGAGATGCTACCAAGGCAGGACCTTCCCAGAGCTGCGGATGGACACTAACACTCCAGTTCTAGGGCATTGCTTCTTCTTCTTCTACTACTACTTCTTCTTCTTCCTCTTCCTCTTCCTCTTCTTCTTCTTCTTCCTCTTCTTCCTCTTCTTCTTCTTCTTCTTCTCCTTCTTCTCCTTCTTCTCCTTCTTCTCCTCTTCTCCGTCTTCTCCTTCCTTCTCCTTCTTCTCCTTCTGCTCCTTCTTCTCCTTTCTTCTCCTTCTTCTCCTTCTTCTTCTTCTTCTTCTTCTTCTTCTTCTTCTTCTTCTTCTTCTTCTTCTTCTCTTCTTGACTCCAGGGAGACCTGCACTCACACAAACACACACACACCCACACACACACACACACACACACACACACACAGGCACGCACACACACATATGATTAAAACTAAAATCATTCTTAGATGTCTGTATTCCTCTCATACTTTGATACTTCAGAGCAGTTGCAAAATCAAATGTCTTTCAGCTTCCTTCTGTGCTTTTTGTTGGATTGCACTTATCAAGGGCTCACATAACTACTTTGTCGAAAATAGGATAAGGGACTTACACCAAATCATTTGACTGTGGATAAAGTGTCTACTCGTCAAAGGTTCATTTATAGGAAGTTTAGTCCCCAAGGCTTTAGGCATTTGTTACTGTGGACCTCCTATAAGGATAATGGGATATCTTTAGGTCATTGAAGGCATGCCTGTAAGAGGAAGGTAGGCTTCCATTCCTCAGCCTCATTCTTCATTGATGATGTGGCTACTTGTGTGGCCATGTTTCTTGTCCTGCTATCCTGTGCTCCCATGGGACACTAGCACAATGACCCTTGGGATCTTGAATTTAAACCTCCAAACTGTGAGCAGAATGAATATGTTCTCTACTGAAAGACATTAGGTGTTTCATTGTATTCATGAAAAGACAGCGAATGCAGAAGTTTTGAAGTGTTGTCCAACTCAAGTTGTTTACAGAGCAAAGCAGGCAGAGGCTTTAGAAAGTGAGATTATGTCAGTTTTCACCGCCAAGTGCTGTGAGGCTTCAGCAGGGATTTATCTGGGCCTGTGCCTCTTGCTCACGCTACTGCCATTCTCACCTCACAGCTGGCGCAGTGGAAGCATTCTGGCCCAGTTTTGGTTAGTCTGTGATTTATGGGTCAAACAAAGTATGAAGAGACAACTGTGGAAGAAGAGAGAGAACGGTGAAGAAACAGGGAAAGGAGAAGGGGAGGGAGGGGAGAAGAAGGAAGGAAAGACAAGGAGGAAATCTGGGAACTTGCTGGCATATGTGTTTGGCCCTCTTAGATGGACAGGATTAGAATGTTCCTCATGTCCCAGATGTTCTCCTCAGTGTTTTCTTTCTTTTTCTTTCTTTCTTTCTTTCTTTCTTTCTTTCTTTCTTTCTTCCTTTCTTCTTGTATTTATTTGTTTATTTATTTCTATCTTCCTTCTTTGCTTCCTTCCTCACTCATTCCCTCACTCCCCCTCTCTTTCTTTCTTTCTTTCTTTCTTTCTTTTTTCTTCTTTCCTTTCTTTTTCCTTCCTTCCTTTTTTTCTTTCTTTCTTTCATTTTACACTGGAATGTGGAAAAAGATCCCTTCTGTGTCTCAGGTCAGCACGTTTACACTATATAAAACCATAGACTGCCTTTGGTTGAGACACAACTACCCATTCTACCCTTCTTGTGAACCTTTTTGTTTGTTGCTGAGGTATTTTCCTCTGCCTGCTTGAAGGTATTGTCATAATGTGTATGCAGGATGTTTCCATACATTTGGTCCTAATTAATTAAATTACTCTTAGAATTTTCAAAATCTTTCCTGTGACCACAACCAAGAGTATTTGATTAATAACTTTGTGGTTATAAATCTTAGATAATATTAAAGCATCAACATAAATATACAGTCAAACACAAATACTTTTAAGCAAAAACCATTGAATTCCCTACACATAGTAATGATTATAAATGATTGTAAAATCTACAGGTGTCGTACATAAGCATTAAAATAAGGATGAAATTCCTCTCTCTCTCTCTCTCTCTCTCTCTCTCTCTCTCTCTCTCTCTCTCTCTCTCTCTCTCTCTCTCTCTCTCTCTCTCTCTCTCTGTGTGTGTGTGTGTGTGTGTGTGTGTGTATAAAAGATGATGCACTCACTCATCTCTGTGATGAATGGCCAGAGGCTGACACTGGCTTCGCCTCCATTTTACTTTTTTGAGAAATAGTCTCTCATTGAACTTAGAATTTGCAATTTGGCCACTTTAGCCACTTCGGCCATACTGGCTGCCCCAAGATCTTGCTAAAATTCAGCCTGCCTCTCTCTGCTCCTTCACACGGGGCTACAGAAGTGCTGCACTATGCCTGGCTTTTACATGGATATCTGGATCCAAACCCACATGTTCATGCTTGAGCAGCAAGCCCATGCCCACCGGGCCATCCCTTGAGCACATGAAAACACTCTTGCAAAGTCTTGAGCCATGATTGAACTATTTGTATTTTTAAAGACAAATTATTTTATAACTTGTTAAAGAAATAAACAGCCAGTGACTAGAAGGAGTTTAAGTATACGGATACTGCCTTAGAACTATATTTACCCTATTGCCCCTTTTAATATTACCATTCTCCTCAGGGGAGGAAAATGTGATTTTTCATACATGAGCTAAATGCAGATCAAAGTCAGCAATTATATTATTGTTCTTCTCCAGATTTCTAATTTGTTGAACTTGTTGCCTTTCCCAAAACCAAAGTTCTCTGAGGGAAGATACTTTGCTATCTTTTCAGCTAATTATAGGCACCGACATCTATGTCGACATAAAGAATTCATTTGTGGAGGCTAAAGAGATGGCTCACCAGTTAAGAATACTTACAGCCCACCCAGAAGGCCAGAGTTCAGTTCTCAGAGCCGGCGTGGTGGCTCATAACCTTCTGTGAAGCCAGTTCCTGCTGATCTGATTTCTTTTCTGGTTTCAGTGGGCACAAGGCATTCACATGGTGCACAAGCATACACACAAGTTAAACTATCCATACAAATAAAATAAAATGACAAAATTTAACTTAAAGTCTGCATTTGTGATTAATTAAATTGGGTTAACTAAAGTATTAAATTGGTTTATCATAATACTAATTGGCTATGCTGTTGTGCTCTACACACCAGCACAGATGAGTCTGACCACTAAGAGGTAGGCCTGGCACTTTGTTGAGACCCAGAGACCACTAAACAACTTGCCCTTCTTACTGGCTAGACCGCCTCTCAAAAGCTATAAAATATTCATCTTATTCCCTTTGAGCCACTCACAATAGGCTAACCATTAATTGTTTGCTTCAAAAGGTGGCCTTGATACTGGTCCACCTGAAGCAGAGAGAGGAAAGGACTCTGGGTCGCTGACCAGGAACCCACCTAAGAATACAAAGAAGCCATTGGCTACATCAGGACTGTGTAGCCGACCCAGGTCTTGAAAGTCCAGTGATTACATTTTGGGTTCTTCTCTCAGTAGGCATGGCTTAGGCCTCTCCCACACATATTGCTCAGGAGGAACTGAGCTAGGATGTTATTACAGCCGAGGATGATGATGAGGACCTGGTAAAGCCAAGTCCTTCTGGGTGTGCAGTGGGTGAATTTGCCACCGGGAAAATAAGGTTTTGTGGTCATTTCTGTTTTGACAACCATTGTCAATATTCCAGCTTAGAACTGCACATTTCTTGTGTGTTTTAGGGTCTATATTCCTGTACTCCACCTGTTTGGGGTCCTGTTATTTTGAATTATGATCCTGAACAGTGAAGAATGAGGAAGCGTCGCCTATTTCATTGTAGGGCACTAGGGATGTGTCTACTGCCATGATGGTAAGTTACACTCCAGTGCTTTGAACCACAGAGTCTTCACTAGAAGCCTTGAAGGCTTTGTGGATTATCTTGGCTTTAAAAAGAAATGGAATTCTTAGTTTGTTATGTTGGAACAGTTTGACAGCCATCTACGATTTGCTAGCCATCAAACAGTAGTTTCTCATCACTCAACAGGAAAAGGACAGACCAACGAAATTATAGATGGATAAAGAAAAGAAGAGAGGGAGGGAGGGAGAAAAGGAAGGAATTAATTCCCTTGTAAAAAAGAAAAGCCATCAATACCTATGTTATCAATTATGCAAGTTTGATTGGTTGATTAGAACTCATTTGTTGAAGACCAGATCCAAATGATCTCGGTCTATCACGGCCTGCGGATCTGGACACAGGGGGACCTGCACAAACTGAGGCACCAACCAAGGACAATGCACAAAACCTAGACCCCCTGTTCAGATGCAGCCAGTGGACTGCCAATTCTCCATGTGGGGAGGGGAAGACTGCTGCTGAACCTCTAACACGCACTCCGGTGCCCATGATTTGGTCACTGACACTTGGCAAGATGCCTGGTGGGCACACAGAGGAAGGGGATGCAGGCTAGCTTGATGAGACCTAATAGGCTGTCGCACGACAGTTGGGGTAGGAGGTCCCCCCCTTCAGAGGTCTAGGGGATGGAACTAGGCAGAAGAGGGAAGGAGAATGTTGACAGGAAGATAAGAGTGACAGGATAACAATTGGGATGTAATGTGAATAAATTATAATAAATAAAATATACATTTAAAAAACAAATTATGTTGGTCTATCTTTAATCCCCATAATAGATTTTTTATTGCCCATCTCCTGTCTGATCTAACAGCCTTCTAACTGCCAGATAAAGCCTTTGAATGTATTAACTTGCTAGCTCACTAGCTTCCACCTGCCAAAAGTCTAACAATGCCATCAGCTGGCATCTGAAAAAAAAAGATTTCTCCCTTTGATTAGCACACCTACATGCTTCTACCAATCTACCGAAAACAAGCTTTCTTTTAATGTTTTTGTACAATAACTATAATACATCTACGAAACAATTACCATACACGTTAGCTGGGGAAGCCCGAAGCATATTGTTAAGCCCTATGCTCATGTCTGTATCGAGAATAAACTGTAATTACTCTTGAGTTGAGAGTTATGTTTTATGTACTGGCTTTGGCACTTGAATAGAGGGCTCCAAGGCTATCCCACTGTTACTGGATATGTCACTTTCATTGCCAGTAGGTCCTAGAGGTCCTTGCACACAACCATCCTTGTAACCTCACACTGTAAATAGTAATAAGTTATTTTCATGGGGCCTAGCTCTCCCTTTGGAAATGCCAAATGGTCTGCTACTTCACTTTGAGCTGGTTATTGACTACTTTCTTGTTCTGATTAACAACGCTCAACTTGAGGGACTATTTTCAGGCCATTTAGTCAGAACATTTGTATATTTGCTACGTTTGCTGCTTTCCTCCTGCCATTTTTTTTCCAGTATCTAATACTGTGGTTCTGTCTGTGCACTCTCTCGCTTATAAACTTTGTCCCCTTTAGATTAGAAAGTCTGTAAACACCTGATCATAAAGAGGCTGAAGAGAAGTGGCCCTCATCACTCCTCGTCACCCCTAGCCAAGAAGGATGAGGTGAGGGTGCCAACTTCAAAGAACACATCACGGGCTCATTTAAAAAAAAAAACCTAAGACAATGTAGTGTTCCCCTAGGTTCTAAAGATACTTCTTGAACTACCCTGGAAGACACACATGAAGTATCATAAGCATGGTCTTGATCATCCTCTCATTTCTGCAAATGTCCTGGACAAACCTGAGACAATGGAAGGAAATGACTCTGGATGACATTTAAGAGAGCCACTCCTGGGAGCAGCACGGGAGGTTAATACGAAGCACAAGTCCCTGTGGCAAACAGATGATTGTAAAGGAAAAGACACTAAAGCAGGAAACAGAGAGTTAAGGAAAGAGGAAGTGTCTGGATGAAAACAGCCACGTGAAAAAGGAAGAAGGAGTGTTTGATATTCCTGATTTTATTTGCTCGAACAATAACCTAAAGGTCGTAAGTGGAGGAGCTCTACTGTCAGCCTGCTTTAATTGGCATTTGGAAATACCTAAGAAAAGAGCAGTGGGAACAGCTTAGAAGGCAAAGGGACTCTGCTGTAGTACATTATGTCAGACGTGAGATAATTCTCTACCCCCAGCTAGTTGCCAAATAGTTGAGATAGAGACCTATTGGTCTCATAAAAGCTTTAAGGGCAGATATCAACCCTCTAAGCTCTTTTGCTGTTTCCCAGCTGTGCACACCAAGTTACTTGCCATAACTGTTCCTGCCTGGGCTCCTTCTGTTCCAAGAGGCTAGCCCTCATGGCCACATGCTCATGGTCTTTACTGCCCCATAGCGACTTCTCTCTGGCTTCCTCTCCTCCTCCCATATCTTCTCCCTCCTCTCCCCACTCTCCAAGCCCCCAAAATCCTAAGCTCTGAATACCACTTTTCTGCCCATTTACCAGATTCAGCAATCTTATTAAACAATCAACTTTAAATTAGGTAGAGAAACAAAAAGACAGGTTTAGGTGAGAATATGATTGCTGGGCCAGTAATTAGCATTAGAATACAAAGCTCCAGACCAACACCCCCCCCCAACAGAAAGCGTTGCCCAATTTATTCCTGTAAATCCTCAGGACCCACAGAGGAAGAGAGAACTCAAACCCCTCCTCCACCCCACCCTCACCCCCAGTAACTTGTCCTCTGACACTCACATGCTTGATGCTCCATATGCCCACTCTCTCTCAAACACAAAAGTAAGTAAATGTAATATTTTAATCTAAGAAAAGAAGTTATAAAATTCTTGATTTATTAAAAAAAAACTCATAGTCATAACATTTTTTAATTTTCAAAAATTTTTAAATGAAGACATTAATAAACAAGTTATTTTTTTAAAATTTATAGGGGGTGTCAAAAGCAAACACTAATTCTGAGGACTCAGTTCACTGGGTCCCCTACACTCACCTATATGCTTCTGACATTTTTACTTCCTTTTTCCTTATCGCCTCATTTTCCTGGAGATGATGTGGTTTCTGTAGTTTCTCTTTATATCTATTTCTAGTTTTATTTCTCTATTTTTGTGGTCAGATAGAGTACAAGGAGCTGTTTCAAAATTTCTCTTGCTGAGACTGGTTTTACATCCTAATGCAAGATTCATTTTCAGTAGGAAAAAAAAATTCCACGAGCCACTGGAAAGCGTGTGCATTCTTGAGACTTTGGATGGAAGACTCTACAGGTGTCTGGTAGACCCATTTAGATATTTTTAATCTTCATAAGATATTTGTATCCATATGACTTGCCCATTGGTGAGGGTGGACTTTCTAAAACAGCCACTGTCATTGCTGGGGTTACTGTGACATTCTGATGCCCATCTTTAGAGTCAGACCTTTCTCCTCCAGGGGCTCTGCTAGTTCCGCGTGGACTTGATACAAGTAAGACTCGTTTTGGAAGAGGGAGCTTCATGTGAGAAAAGGTCACACCAGATTGGACTGAGGCCAAGCATATGATGTGCTTTCTTGATTGATAATTGTTGTGGGAGGGTCCAACAGCCAGAGCATCGTCATCCCTAGAGTGGTGGTTCTGAATGCTAGAAGAAAGGCTGAGAAAGCCATCAAGAGCTAGCCAGTATAAAGCATGTCTCTAAATCAGCTCCTGCCTCCCAGGTTTCTGCCCCGCTTGAGTCCCTGCCCTGACTTCCTTCAACTATGGACTGAGACATGGAAGAACAAGTGAAGTTAAGCCTTTCCTCTCCAAGTTGCTTTTAGTCATGGCTATAAAAACCCTAACTAAGACATTAGCTTTAATAGTCAAAAATTCTTCTGGCCTGTTTTTATTAAAGAAAGCTTATATTTTTTTTCAATTGTACAGTTTTACTGGTTTTGAAAGAGTGGTTTGGCAGTTGTGGTGTTTCAGAACTTGAAATATATCTTTTCAAGCCTTCTTGGCTTCAAGAGTTCCTATTGGATACTCAAGCGTTCTTCTGATTGGCTTGCCTTTGTGAATGATTTAGCCCTTTTTCATTTCACCTTTCTTTATCCTTTTTATTATTGTTGTTGTTCTGCATTTTTAGTGTTTTAATTACTATATAACATGCAGAGTTCTTTTTGGATTTTTATTTGTTTGGTGCTCTGTATGCTTCTGGAACCCATTGATTTCTCAAACATGCTGATGGGCTTTGGATCAGGTATATAGTGTATTCCCTCTTCTGAAGGAGGGTTCAAGTCCAACCAGAAAGTGATTAGTTACCCCAGCAACAGTCATACTTACCATTACATGTGTGGGCACATCTTGCCTGACGGAACAGTACGGAGCATGCATGATCCAGTGCAGAGTACGAATGGCAGTGTCTTTGCTTCCCTAGTGTCTTGCATGACACCTGGAGCAACCTGAGAGCTACTGAAGACAGCCAGCAGCGAGAAGGTTCCTTGGTCAGTTTCAGGCTGATTTCTCTATGCTGTTCAACGAAGTCTGTGTTGTCTTTATTAATAGGATCTTACATATGTGGTTATGATGGCCGGACAACCAAGAGCACTGGCAACAGCTTTGGATTGTCTTCAGGGCCGTTGGGGCTCCCTAAACAATAACTAAGAAGGAGAAAGTACTTCCATTCTAAAGCCAAGCTCCTGAAGCCAAAAACAATAGACTCCCTTCTATTGTCCTGATTAAAGTAAATGAATCACAAAACAAAACAAAAAGTCATGATCCTGGGAAAGGAGCAGGTGTGGATGAGGGAAGGTTAATATGGTAGTAGAAGAAAACTTTAGAGTACATTATATACATTTGTGAAATTTTCAAAAAACAGAATTAATCATTTAAAATACATTATTTAAAAATAATCTTCACTGTATACAACCAATTAGATCATCACATTGCTCTTGGTATTAATCTGTTTAAGGTTCAGCAAATTAGAGGCTCTTGGAAGCCTGGTGACACACTCGGATCTCTCTCTTTCGAGAAACCATGACTCTACTAACTCAACGGCTATGGCTAAATCATTTTAATCTAAATCATACGAACACCATCACCTTCAAATGACAAGCTCTATGACATTTCATATCTTAAAAGCCTGTGTCTTTTGATTAAATGTCTTCAAGATAGGCCCCAAAATTCACTTAGCTAGGTGTGAGAAGTAAATGGACTTTCCACACAAAATGACTTCCGTCGGAGTCTCCATTCTCGCCACAGTTCAGGCTCCCTATCACAATATTTTTTTCACAGTTTTCTTCAATGGCTTCCTGTCTAGACTGTTTAACAACCTCTCGCTCCCACGCCCATCTCCCACAAAAGAAAATAGCCTGTATTTATTTATGTCATCCTCATCTGCCCTAGTTCCAAACGAAGTTCAGTCAGTGAAAGAGCCAAAATGGCTTCACCCATATCAAGTTGACTTTGAAGATTTAGATGAAGAACTGAGACCAGGCATGTCCCTTGTCGTGTTTTGTTTTTTTTTTTTTTTTTATGAGTAAACAAAACTAGTACACAGAAGACTAAAGTCTCTCTCAGGCAGAGGAAACGTAATATTCACTTTAAAGGCGGAAAGAAGAACCCAGTGTGTTGGAAATACTTGCGAAAAGTCCCGTCTCCTCCAAGATGCTGCTGCTGACAACCTGAAACTGTTGCACATTCCAAGCTGTTTGCTGAGTGCTGAAGCTCAGTGATGCATATTAATCCCATGGCGGCTGCCTCCCCCACCCCCTATTGTTCTCTTTATTAGGAAGCAGAGATCCCCATATGTTTCCTTGTAAGACGGAATGACTCAGCCGGTCTATATTTAATGCGCCCTTGGATGGCTGCTTTAGAGTTTATCTGCTGATACAGGAGAGCAGCAATGGACTGTGACACCTTCTGTTGATGAAATGAAGACAATGACCCTGGAGACAGAGTTTTATGTTCTGCTTGAAATATGCAGAAAATCAGAATCTGTTCAATGCTGTTATTTGCCAATATTCTCAAATGAACAGTTGGTCACTGCATTAAATCTAATCAAATAATATAAGTGTTAAGATTGTCTTAATCAGTGTAGAAGTTGGGTGGGAGAATTCTTTTCTCTAATATGCATCAGCAACCGGTGACACATTTACACAAATTCATCGTGAGCACTGAGAGAGAGAGCTATGTGAGGGGGCTTCCTTTATTTTTTTCCCTAAAGACTCAATGTGTCAGGATTACCTATTGCTACATTATTTTCTGGGCTGCCTATAGGGAGTGTGTGAAGAATGCAGTGTGCAAGCATCAGATATCAACTAGAAAACTAGCACGAGAAAAATGTATTTATCAATCTCGAATTTGGATACTAAAATGTTTTTACCTTTAATTTTTTTATTATAAAGCATTACATATGACCATTTTAAAATATTATTTTGGCATAGTCCTCCCCCATCCCCTTGTACTTTTCTCATCCTCCACTTTCCCATTAGCTCCTGTTGATCCCCACACAGTTTCCCTTCTACTTCCATGTTGTGAGCAAGAAGTCATACCTAACCAGGATGATTGACTGATTACAAGTTCAGTGATGTGAGAGACTGGAATTCTGCACATCCAGAAATAATAAATCTAGAGTCATCTTTAACTCTAATATTCATTTGTATTTACTTATCTTTAAATGATTCAGTTTTCTCTTTGACAATTTCATCCATGCATTTATTTACTCAGTGTCCACTTTCTCTACTTCCCCTCTTTCATGTCCGCCTGCCCCTGCCACCCACACCATCCTCCCCACAAGCCCACTTTCACATTCATACATTTTGTTTTGTTTTGTGACCACTAATTTTAACTAATATTGCCTACATGTCCATGAACTAGCCAATGAAGCCTTTCTATTTGGTACATGATTGGAGACAATGATCTTCTCTCTCTCTCTCTCAGTTGGCAAGAGTTCATCAAGAAAATCTGAGTCCCATTAGCCCCTCCTTGATCTATGATTAACTGTTAAGAAGACCAGTCTTACTCAGGCCATGTGCCAGCATCTGTGCTTTCAGATTTTTAAAAAATGTATGCCATGCCCTAAAAAGAGCAGTTTCCATCCCTTAGCCCTGTCTTCAGATTCTTGCATGCTTTCCTCTTTCTCTTCGACAATGTTCCCCGAGCCTTAGAGGAGGGGTGCAGAAATGTCCTATTCAGGGTTGAGTACTCAATTGGCATTAATTCTAAGTGTCTTGAGCAGCAGTGGGTCTGTGTAGGGACCATGATATACTACAGAGAGAACCCTCTCTAATTAGGCATGGGAGTAGCATTTGCCTATGAATGCAAGCATTACTATGTAGACTATGTTTGATATAAAGTTAATTCACTGAAATATCAGAAATGAGATTTCATTCTAGAGCCCATGACTTCCCCAGACATGGGTTTTCAACTGGACATATAGTCCATCCATCAGAAAGATAGCTTCTACCAGCTACTCAGTTCCAACTGGATTTCTCTCTCAGTGGCCAGTTACCGACTCCCTCTGTATATGTGGTCCTACATCCTTGTGACTATTAAGTAAATCTTTAGGATGTAGGAACAGACCTTTAGTTTCTACCAAAGTTGAGGATCCTACCAGCTAGCATCTGAGACCTGTATCAGAGGTTTCACGGGTACACATTTAATTCTTGCTGAAAATCTTAACATCACTCCCTATGCTTATCACTAAAAGTGCATGCTCACTATGTTCTATAAACTGCATTCTCTAAATGATGCATATTCCAGTCTTTCCCTATTGTAGTTTTTTCTTGTCTTTCTCTCTTCCTTTTCCCTTTACATCCTAATCACAGCTTCCTCCCTTCTCTCCTCTCAGTCTTAACCTCCCTCCTTAGTCCCCATAGCCCATACCCTACACCTCAGAAAAGGGGAGTGCGAACACCAACCCACCCCAGCACAACAAGTCACATCAGGACTGAACACATTCTCTTCCCCTGTGGTCTGGCAAGGCAGCCCCAGCAGGGGAAGCCATCAAAAAGGCTACGTCTGTGTAAGGGACCTAAGTCCAGTCCATGCATGGTCCTTGGTTGGTGCTTCAGTCTCCACAAGCCCCACTGGGCCCTGGTTAGTTGGCTTTGTTGGCCTCCTTGTGGATCTCCTGTCCCCTCTGTGCCCTTCTATCTTTCTTCCACTTTTCTACAAGACCCCTGGGCTCCACCCAATGTTTGGTTGGAGTCTTAGCATGTTTAGAGCCACTGCTAGGTAGAGCCTCTCAGAAGACAGCTGTATTAGGCTCCCATTTGCAAGCACAGCAGAGTATCGTTAACAGTGTCAGGGATTGCCTTTCTCCCCTGGGGAGGGAGATTCTAGTTTGGACCAGGCACTAGCTGGACCTTCCTTCATCTCTGCTTTATCTTTATCCCTGCACTTCTTATAACCAGGGTAAATTTTGGTCGGAAGTTTTTGTGGGTGGGTTGCTGTTCCCCTGCCTGCGTTAGGAGTCCTTCCTAGTTAGAAGGTGGCTCTTTTAGTCTCCATGACCCCTGCTACAAGGAATGTTATCTAGAGTCACCCTCATAACTTTCCAGGAGTCTCCACTGTCTTAAGTCTCCTGTGGTCACAGAGATGCCCCAACCCATGGTTTCTCTTCACTCTTCAAGCCCTCTGTCCTCCTGACCCTGCTTTTCATACGCCTAGTCTTCGTCCTTACCTTGTCCCATACTCCCTCTCCTACCCTGTTCCATCTCTTCACCTGGCTTACGCTATCTATTTTATTTCCCCTTCTAAGTGAGAGTCAAGCATACTGCTTGGGACCTCCATGTTATTTATCTTCTTTGGGTCTGTGGATTGTAGTGTGATTATCCTGAAATATATGGCTAAAATCTACTTATAAATGAGTGTATATCATTCATGTCTTTTGGGGTTTGGATCACCTCACTCTGGATGATCTTTTCTAGTTCCATCCAACTGATTGCAAATTTCATGATGTCCTTGTTTTTATAGCTGAGTAATATTCTATTATGTAAATGTACCACAGTTTCTTTATCGATTTGTCAGTTGAGGGGCATCTGAGTTGTTTCCAGTTTCTGGCTATTACAAATAAAGCTTCTATGAACATAGTTGAGCAAATGTCCTTGTTGTATGGTGGAGCATCTTTTAGGTATATGCCCAAGAGTGGTATAGCTGGCTCTTGAGGTAGAGGTGTTTCCAATTTTCTGAGAAAGCTACAGATTGATTTTCAAAGTAGTTGTACAAGTTTGTACTCTCACCAGCAATGGAAGAGTGTTCCTCTTTCTCCACATTCTTGCCAGCATGTGCTGTCACTTGATTTTTTTTACCTTAGCCATTCTGATGAGTGTAAGATGGAATCTTAGAATCATTTTGATTTGCATTTTCCTGATAACTGAGGACATTGAACATTTCTCCCAGTGCTCCTTCCGGCGTTTGAGATTCCTTTGTTGTGAATTCTGTTTAGCTCTGTGCCTTGTTTTTTAATTGTATTATTTTCTTTGTTGGTGTTTAATTTCTTGAGTTCTTTATATATTTTGGATATGATCCCTTTGTCGAATGTAGGGTTGCTGAAGATATTTTTCCAGTCTGTGGACTGCCATTTGGTTCTATTGACAGTGTCCTTGGCCTTACTGGAGCTTTGCAGTTTTACGAGGTCCTATTTATTAATTGTTGATCTTAGAGCCTGAGCTGTTGGTGTTCTGTTCAAGAAGTTGTCTCCTGTGCCAGTGAGTTCAAGGCTCTTTCCCACTTTTCTTCTAATAGATTTAGTGTGTCTGATTTTATGTTGAGGTCTTTAACCCACTTGGATTTGAGTTTTGTGCAGAGTGATAACTATGGATCTATTTGTATTTTTCTACACGTAGACATCCAGTTAGGTCAGTATCATTTGTTGAGATGCTTTCTTTTTTCCATTGTATGGTTTTGGCTTCTTTGTCAAAAATCAAGTGTCTTTAAGTGTGGGTTTTTTTTTTCTAGGTTATTGATTGCACTCTATTAATCAGCCTGTCTATTTTTATGCCAATATCATGCTGTTTTTATTACTATTGCCTTGTAGTACACCTTGAAATCAAGAATGATGATACCTTCCAACATTCTTTTATTGTACAGGATTGTTTTTGCTATCCTGGGTTTTTTATTTTTCTATATTAGGTTGAGAATTGTTCTTTCAACACCTGTAAGAACTGTGTTGGAATATTGATGAAAATGTCACTGAATCTGTAGATTACTTTTGGTAAGATGTCCATTCTTTTTTTTTTTTTTTTTTTTTTTTTAAGGTAAGTGCTATTTTATTTTGCAGCTGGGGAAACTGAGCCATAAGAGCAGTTTGATAATGGCCATTCTTACTGTGTTAATTCCATCAATCCATGAGCATGAGCGATCTTTCCACCTTTGGATATCTTCTTTAATTTCTTTCTTCAGAGACTTGAAGTTTTTTGTTTGTTTGTTTGTTTGTTTGTTTGTTTATACAAGCCTTTCATTTGCTTAGTTAGTTACACCAAGATACTTTATAATGATTTGGGGCTATTTTGAAGGGTGTAATTTCTTTCTCAGCCTGTTTGTCATTTATATATAGGAAGGCTACTTGTTAATCAGCTGTAGGCATTCTATGTCTTTGCCATGTGGATATTTGGGTAATATCTGTAACCAAATTATATCAGGAAAAATGTCCTAAAATATAACCAAGCAAACAATGGTATCTTAGTTACTAATTAGCAGAGGGACTCTCTAAAATGCAAGCATTCCTATTCACATATGGAATAATATCAAAATTTTTATTTTTCTTATGAGTATCTTCTGATACTATGGCCATTTTTAACTGGCATCTTATTTTAGACAGGTTTGGGAATTTTCAAACTTCTAAAGCCATTCTGTGGCTTTTTGCCTCCAAAACAGCATACATATAGTTGTTTTGATTGGAGGAAATTTTCCATCCCCTTTTAACCTACCAAACTTATTTCTTCTTTTTTGCCAAAGTAACATAGCTTATTCCAGATAAAACCATTTATGCTTTTTTGATCATATTGTATCTTTTTTATACAATTGTAATGTTAACTATTAAAACACTTATTCTAGGTATTCTTGGATTTCTAAAGTTTGGCCAGAAATGGTTAGAACTTGTATACTTTTTCATTTCAGTTACTTTGAGCACATATTTTTCAACTAAGTTACATTTTAAGAAAACATTTATGTCACAAGTGACGTTGTAAAATTCAAGGATACCATTAGAATTGTGACTGCGTCATCTGGGTCATTCTTCTGTAAGAGGCAAGTGTCTACAGACTTGGACATAAAGATACCACAAGACAATAGTTCTAGCAAAAGCGTCTCCTTTCCGTACAGTTCTCTTCTTGAAATGTATAGAGTAATGTTACAATAACCACCCAACAATCCAAACCATTCTTGACAATCAGTGCAGCAACCTACCTCTAGACCCTAAGACATTCTTTTCTCAGTGTATAAAGCCTGTCATTCAATTGCCATTTCAAGAAATATACTCAGGGTACCTAGCATAGGAGGCTCTTGGGTGGTCATCCTCACTTTAGCCAAGATAAACTTGGTTGTGACATCCATCACACATCAACTTTCGCGAAGGTTGACGAGAGGTAGTTCTTTAAAAAAATAAATGAAAGAGCCTATTAATGAAGCTTTTAAGTATTCTTAATGAGAATAAATTGCCATCTTTAGATGGAAGATTTCAAAAATAATAATCAAGTGTAATTTGGAACTATTTTTGAATAAAGAACATGATTAAGCCAGTGTCTCAAAAATTATAACAAGCATTTTGGTCATGTGATTTTTAAAATTAGCTCTTAAGATTTTAAGCAAAAAAAAAAGTATGTGCTTTAAGTGAAGTCTTACTTCCAAGGACTTTCAAAGACAACAAGGACTTAGGCAAATGAAAGTAATATGCTTTTAAACAAAATAGTTAAGTATTTATTGGTGTCTACGAAGCACTCTGGTACATCTCTGTCTTCTGTGCGGATACAGTAAATATATGTTCATTAAATATTTTAAATATTCCTATTTCTCAAAACATAAATGGCAAATGGTTATTATGTCTCACAGCTTAGCCAGCCTGATGCTTTTCCAGCATTGTTAAACTGGTGTCTGACAATGACTAGGTGTTGCAGTGCTCACACCCGCCCCCAGCCCTCTCCCCCGCTAAACAACTGCCGTATTCTTCCTAGTACAAGGGCCTCACTCACTGTGTGTTAGTCCAATTTAAAGTCAAGCTCAAATCTGTGGACATGACTTGTTTAAATACCCAAAGACTCCGACAAACAAAAGTTATTCTTCAAAATTCCTTTCAGAGAGGTCTAAAGTCCAACCTCATTATGTTAAACTCCACATAGAAGAAAAAGTATTGGGGCATGTACAGTTGATTTAAAAATAAAATTTTAAATCCGTAAATACGTGGTTTGTTGAAAGTGAGGTATGTGGAGCATCACGAGAAACCTCACAAGGGCACACTGAAGGTCTTGGGTAAACATGGAATTCTGTATAAGTGACAGTTCTGTTGCCTACAGAACTTACTATCATCGTAGTAATTTCCTTCATGCCAGCTAGGCCCTGATCTGAAGAAAACACCCAAGATTTTTTTTTTTTTTCATTTTTCTGATTCCTATGTAAATGAAATTTTACAGTAGGCACATGCTGAGTGTCTTTGATTACTCACCATAATGATCTTGGTAAACTCACTGTTATCAAAACTGACCTGCCATTGCTCATATTTTATTACTGTGAGTGCTTAATGTAAATATGACTACATCACATTTTGCCACCGAAGTCTAATCTTTTTTAACTGCAGGCTGTTTCCAGTCTGGGTTTATGATGAAAAGCCCAACTATAAAGCTAAATAAAATCGAACAAAAATCACTGTAGCCATGATTACAGTTGCTGAGTGCTGTTTCATATACTTCAGTTTAAGATAGTTCCCTACTAGCACCCAAAGTTCTTGTGATATTTGGCATCATAGAAAGAACAAATATAATACTAGTTAGTTTTCTCATTGCAACAACAAAAGAAGAAAGGAGTTTATTTTGGCTCCACACTCAGGAACCAGAGAGATGAATGCTGGTGGATGGCAGGCTTTCCTGCTCCCCTTCACTCCTTTACTCAGTTGCATACTCAGTTCACAGAGGACTTTCCTTCTTTAATTACACATCTCTGGGTACACCAAGAGGTATATCTCCTAGGTGACTCTATATCCATTCAAGTTGGCAATCACACTTAACTATAGCTATCCAACAACCTGTGATGTAAGTCTTTGTAGTTGTAATCACTTTAGTTGGTACAGCGTTGATCCTCTCATTTCCTGAAGATTAACGTTCGGCTTCCTTTCATGTCCTTACTAGACATTTGGACATCTTCTGTGGGAAAGTAGCTCTTTTATGTGCATTGGCTTGTTTGACTTTTTTTATTATTGAATTATAAAACTTACTTATACTCTGGGGAAAATATTATTAGTCAAATATTTGTTAAGACAATTTTCTTCAGAAGCTTGTCTATATATTTGGTTGGTTGGTTGGTGTTGTTTTGCTTGTTTATTTGTTGTTTTTTGAGACAGGGTCTGTCTACATAGCCCTGGCTGTCCTGGAACTCACAGAGATATGCCTTCCTCTGCTTCCTCAGTGCTAGGATTAAAGTCATGCACGACTTTGCCTGGCTTCTATTTATTTTCTTAATGGTGAACTTTTATAGCTCACATTTTGGTTTTGTTGAATTTTAGTTTCAAGGTTTTTGATTTGCAGTTAATCTTTGAGCGTCGCTTCAGTAAGCTTTGCTCAACCAAGGTAGTAGATATTTTACTATAAAACTTCTAGGAGTTGTTTAATTTTAACTTCAGGGCCAAGCTTATAATCTATCTCAAACTACTTTTTATTTATAATAAGCTTTTTTCTTTATAAATAAGAATAAGCAATATCATTGATTTGTCAGTTGAATTTCTTTGGTGTTCCAGTGTAAGACCATTTGTTTTGGAAAATATAAGTTATTCCCATTTCTTCAGAAAGTTTAAGGCTGCTGCCTGATCTCCAGTACAGGGCTGGAGCACATGTATAGTGTGTGAACTTCTCTCCTCTGTGACTTGAAGGCTGGGTGGTGGGTGGCTGTCATCACTTTCTATATACTGTTCTTGTGAAGTGTCTCAGCTAGTACCCTGAGGATGCCAAAGGGAGACTTCCCTGAGACCAACTTCCTAAAACCTCAGTGTGTTTGGAAACAAATTATGCCTGCTTTAAATGACTGGGTCATCCTTACAGCTTAGGTAACAAGGTAGCTCAGAGGGCATTTCTGCCATCGATAATAAAGGTAACATAAATCACCTTCCAGAAGTGCTAATAAGAATTGTGTAAATTATGCTCAAACATCCTTTCCTAGATACACAACAGTATTCCAGAAGCCACAAGGTAAAGTGTGCCTCCATTCAAAGATGTTTGTGTGTGTGTGTGTGTGTGTGTGTGTGTGTGTGTGTGTGTGTGTGTGTGCGTGTGTACTCTCTTTTTCTTCTAGACCCTTCTCTTTTCTTTGGGCTGATAATATACATACTATGTAGACTCTCCAAGGCTTCATGGACCTTTCAAGTCAATTCTCTTTGTACTTCGTGGCTTAAGGAAACACTTTGCCATGTCTTTTGTCTTTACTGAGGGCTTTCGTCCCTCTGTTGGCTTTGACACTGCCTAAGAATCAGAGAACGACTTAGAACATACAAGTCAAGAAAAGCCACACAGCATAGCACACCGAGGCTCAGGACAGCTCCCAAAGTTCCATCCAGGGTCTTGAGGATCCAGGTACATGCTAGAAGATCTGTTTATACAGTGTCACTGTCCCTCTCTTCCTTGTACTGACATCTTTCTCAGAAACCTTTTGGGGAAAGAGGGCACTAGCTGGCATTTGTGTGGCAAATCCAGGATTTCTGACATGACCCTTTAAGGGAAATGTAGGTAACAGAATCTGCAGTTGTACCAGAAAACGGCTTCAAGAACTAGAGCGACTGTGTCGGGCCAGAAAGGTCTGTGGGCACAGAGGTCTTTTCCTCTTGACTTAAAATAAAAAAACACTGGGTGAAGTTGAGTAGTTTATAAAACACCACTGTGACCTCAAAATGTCAGTCGAACTTTTCAGAAATATGTGTGCAATGTCATAAAGAATCTAAGCCACTCACAGACTACCTGAAATGCCCATGGTCATGCCCCCTTGGTAATTCCTTTCAGAACATAACAGCTTTCACCTTGGGTAAGACAAAAGAATTCCCTGGAAGATTGTTGAGGACCAATTTATGTGGACACTGCCTTCCTTTTTAGACAGCAGCCATCATCCATGATTAGCTCTTCAGTGTGTGATTCCTGGAGCCCTAAGGGAAAGTCACCTGAAGGAACAATTTTGTTATTAAGCTATTTGTAGAAACACTACACAGAAAAAATCAAATTACTAAGTTTTAAGGAAAGTGGTGATGGGGGAAATAATACATAGTTTTGTTTCTCTTGGAGAAAGGAGTTGAGTTTGTGAGTACTTCAGGTCAAAGATTGCATTTTTTTCCCTTTCTAGAGTGGACCTAACATGAGAACGCTAAGCACTGAGCAGGGTGCTTGTATTTTCCTACTCCGATGTGTGAGGGGGTGAGGGAGATGTAAACAGTGCCCAGGAAGGGAAAATGAGGACACAGAGTAATCGTTAAAAAGAAAATTCCAGAGCTCAAAGTAAAATTCACTGAATAAAACTCTTCATCCACTTTGTGTGGTCTCCTTCGGGAGCGACACTCTGTCATTATGGTCTCTCTAACATGTCTGTGAACATAGATCTACCAGTGTGATATTATATACCACTCTATAAGGCTAGATATTATAATCAATTGCACATGACCCTGGAGAAAAGAGTTGGTGGTGTCATGGAGTGATTTTTCTGCTTCAGGGAGGACAGTTATAAAACAGGGCAGACACTGACAACCGAGTGATGAGCTCCCAGGAGGAAACCATTCCAAACAAGTTTAAGACCGACCAGGGCATCCGATGACTGGAGGCAGAAATCCTCTTTAGAGCCTTTACAGCCTCTTCTGAGCCTGGAACTCAGCAATCCAACTGCAAAGTGACTCGGCCTGATGCATGCAGTCTGTGCTAGGAGTCTTGAGCCGCCACCATAGAGCTAGGTGAGTTTATAACGGGAGAAGCTGGTGTAAGGGGAGTGGCCTACTCCTGTGCTATCTCCATAGCGCCCTTCAGTCCTCTTATTAGGTGCACCCTTCACGTATGCCTCTCCTGCCTCACTTCCACCTTGTTCTTGATCTCTAGCACATTATTTAAAGTGCACATCATATTTAAAGAGGGGGAAGTATGTTCTTTTCCACTTGCAAAGCATTGCTCATGGTGCGTTACCCCTAACGTGGTAAATTTATCATCTGAATTTGTTGCAAATGCAGTAAATTGTTAGTTATCCTAACCATGGTTTCTATAGACTTCAGTTATTTCCGGAATCAAAGCTTTCTCTGATGTCCCAGTGTATGACCTATGAGCAGTCCTTGGCTTCAGCATTGCTGTATAATGGCTCAGTACACACTTGTGTCCCTGCTTTATCAATGCCATACTTATCGTAACACAAATAGTGATTGTTTACTATAGAAAATGTGCTTCTGGAAACGTGTTCTCTAGATGGTTTTTAAGCTGTTGTTTGTCCTCTCTCTCTCTCTCTCTCTCTCTCTCTCTCTCTCTCTCTCTCTCTCTCTCTCTCTCTCTCTCTTTCTCTCTCTCCCTCTGTGTGTGTGTGTGTGTGTGTGTGTGTGTGTGTTTTGAGACAGGGTTTCTCTGTGAAGCCCTGGCTGTCTTGAACTTGCTCTGTAGACCATGCTGGCCTCAAACTCACAGCGATCCAGCTGCCTCTGCTTCCCCAGGTGCTGGGATTAAAGGTGTGCACCACCACACCCAACTTCTACTTTATTTCCCATGGTCACCCACAAGCACATGAAGGAAGCTGCGTGCTTTGCCTGGTTCCCACCAAGACTTAGCTATGACTTCCTAGGAGAGCTTGGGGGCTACACACATCATCTCTTGATATACTTGTAAGCGCCGGAGTGCTCAGGGAAGAGTAGTCATTTTGTAGTTAACGGAAATTGGAGCCCCTGTCTCTGTAGCTCTGTGATTTGGAGTGACATCCTATTAAAGGTGTTCCTGACATAAGCAGGATTAGATGGTAATGGGAGAATTAAACAAGAGTTATGCTTAGCCGGTAACCTTGAGCCTAATAGTGTTGAAAAAAAAAACATAGCCATCTCTTTCTTTCTATTTCTTTTGAACATCGTGATCTATTCATGTATTCAAGTGGCAACGTCAAGAATTGAAATTTATAAATCGGCACCGCTATTTTCTATCTCATTCGTCTGCTATCATCTGCTTAGACTTTGTCAATGACGAAAATGTGGTAGTAGAGTCAAATTAATGTCCCACACTAGCTGTGGCCTTAGTATCTTCTTAATTAAAAACAACGGGTAGCAAACGGCCCAGCCTTTGTGACTCAGTGATAAGAACATTGACTCTTTCATTAGCCAGCACAGTAACATAAACTGAAAGAAGAAACGACCTCAGCCATGACATATTCCAAAGCATCCAGTCTTCCTGCTTTCCTGACACTTACCACGCTCTAAGGCAAAGAGTGCTACTTGGGTTATATTTGAATGCAATGCAGCCCTCGTACATTTGACTTTTGACCAATGGGAGGTCACAATGAAATTTTTTAAAAAATGCCCAGGGTCATACATCTGATCAATAATTGGTATGGACTATAAAAAGCAGTTAAATTCTGCACTGGTAGCAGGGGAAAGCTATTGCAGCTCTCACTAAAAGGAGATGGACAAACTCTTGTGTGCAGAATAGCTTTTAAAAACGGGTTGGGAGAGCAGGAATGGGAGACTATTGTATTCACTGTAGATGATAACGATCGATACTATCTAGTGCAAGTAAATACTGAAGAAGGAATAGGTGAGAGAAGGACCAGGAGCTAGGTTAGCTTAAAGTCAGTATTCTACGAGGTAACCAGCAAATATACAAAAAAGATTTGCGCTTAGTTATCTATTTCAGAAGGCGACCAGTGACCACTGGAACTAGGAAGTACCAAAACAAAGATGATTTCTCCAGGGAAACTCTAGACACAATGGCAGTGTGCTTGTGTTTAACCTGAGTCTAGCTTTAGAAGGGCAAGAGTCTGAGTCCTACAGAAACACTATGCTACAGCAAGAGGAACTAGGAAGAAGAGTCAAGGACATTGTTGGGAAGGAAGCCACCTACTAAGAGCTAGAGGGGACAAATGGGCATCCAATTTAACTCACACCGTTTTCAGTAGTCAATAATATCATAGCACTCTGCGACATCTTTAAAACAGATGCGTCTAGGTGCTTACATGATTGAGCCAGTATAAGGCGACTAAGAGCACATGTATTTCCCTGCCTCTCTGAGTGCTATCTATCTCGCCATGGCAACGGCTTCCTGGAGCAGCTCAGATGTAAATGCTCTTTGATGTCAAATGTTACGACACCTTTCCTGCTCAAAGTGTCTGTTGAGGGTATGGACATATTTCTGAAAAGGACTTTATGGACTTCTACACATTGCTATACACAGTTGCATTGCTATCTGAGAGGAGGAGACCCCTGAATCCTACGCATGGTCAATCTAGCCATGTTGCCTCCATGCTAACATGTTTCCTGAGAAATGATGAAGGTAACAGAGGACTGAAACCAGCATGGAAAGTATATTACATGAAACCTTTTTTTTTTTTTTAAATGCCAGTCTGTGTAGTTGGTTAAATTTTAGGAAAGTTGTGTGTGTGTGTGTGTGTGTGTGTGTGTGTGTGTGTGTGTGTGTGTAGGTATCTTAGTACTAGGATTTTTTCCACATAATGAGAGTTGGTATACAGCCATCAGAAAGACAGATGGACTTT
This sequence comes from Acomys russatus, assembly GCF_903995435.1. Classification (NCBI taxonomy): domain Eukaryota; kingdom Metazoa; phylum Chordata; class Mammalia; order Rodentia; family Muridae; genus Acomys; species Acomys russatus. Next base: position 8,873,808 of record NC_067162.1, read on the forward strand.
TAGTCAGTTTTATCACTGTTTCTAAATTCTGCACAGTGTGCCTCCCTGCATCCTGTACCTGGGCCTCAGTCACTGGGCCTTGTTCCTATTACTTGCAAATATTAGTTCAATGGAGCACATTCTATGTTTGTTTTTAGAAGTGAAGTAAACATGATTAGGACATGAAGTGAACACCCAGGGACCAGAGATGATAACCCCCTTCAAAACGGGGAGTCCAAACGCCAATCCAGGCTTCCAGGGACTATGACATCATCACCAGAAGGTGAGCCTTTTCTTGGATCTGCAGTTAGCAGTCTTTGCTAACAAGGAGTGCTCTGTCTGGCAAATATGCCGTCTGACCCAAGCGAAGAGTCTCTTCTAGCAGAAAGCCATTCAGCTGAAGAACGGGCAAGTAGATGATCATTGTAGCCATTTAGACCAATGCTTTTGGCTGCCAACATGTTAGTGAGGAAAGCTGTTTTGCTGGCCTACTCTCCACAGGGAGAACCGTGGAGAGCCAGGCTAAGTGACCCACAAAGAGAGCGGCCATTAAGTCTAATGCCTTGTGCTTGCTGTTCTGAACTGACTGATTCACAGAAGTATTGCTACTCCGAGGTTTTCACACCTTAACAACCCCAGGGACACCAACGGCTGATGTTCTTGTGGGGGAAAAAAAAAGTGAAAATCTTTCAGATGAAATGTTTGAAGCCATGCTATTAAAAATGCTGTGTCTAGCAGCTGCCTTTATTTACTCATAAATATAGTTCAAACATCTTCCTTGTCAAGAGGAGAGGATTCTCTTTTACTATGTAAAGGTAATTAATTCAGGCTGGATAAAGTTACTGGTGTATTTGCTATGTGGGAAGAGCAAAGAAAAAAAAAGAATAGAATTGTATAAAATAATATGAAAATATGAACCAAAATATGTACTTAAATGTTACTTTGATCTCTTGAATAAGACACAATTTTCCACCCCATGTGTTAAACTCATGTTTATTTTAAAAGAAATACAAGGGGCAATAGGGTATAAATACACGCACAGCTGAGTTCTGACAAAAATCTCAGGTAGTTTCTTGCTAGATTTTTTTTTTACACATCACTGACAGCATTCAAATATTTCTAAGGCTGTTTCTCTTTGAATCAGTGCCCAGGAGAGGCAAACATTCTTACTAAAGAAAATAACACAGATGAACGTGCTTTGAGCACTTGACTCATACATGTAAAAAGAGCTATTATTATTATTGTCATCCTGGTGCGTCTTGGGAGGAGGGCTTACAGACACACTGGGGGATTCCACTTTATTCACTCATCTCAGGAAAGTGAACTTGGCTGAAGACCTATGATCTTTAAATCCTTTGAAAAGGATGGTACCCGGCATACAGAACCAAATCTGCACCGGCATCCTTGTTTCTCCTGTAGGCTCTTTACTGTCACGTATTGAGAGATTTGTTTTTTCTTCCTCTGCTGCCCTTCAACCCATCAGCTTCCATTTCTACTAAGCCTTGCTGTATCTGCCTCCAGCGTTATAGGATTCTAGTTATTCTCTCTCTGTCCAGCCACATCTCACCTCTTCCCACTTCTCATTTTAACTTTTCCTAGCTGCCACTTCATGGGCCTTCCTCAACTTTCTTTATCTCAATGAGAATAATTCACTTCCCTTACCTCTAACAGCTCTCGGTGACACGGAGTTAGAAAGCCCTCCTTTCAAAAAGCCTCCTTTGTGCTGAGAGTCGGCCACGGACCTTCTCTGACTCTGCAGAGTGCAGTGCTTCACTTGCATAGGCGCCCCTGCCTTCAGGCCTTGCAAGCCCCACATGCTAGATGCAGGGCTGCCGCAGTGAATGGTCACATGCTGATACTTTTGTCCATTCACTATTCTAAGGCATCAGCAAACGGTGGGGACAGCACTCCCAGATGGTGATGAATTTTTACTAATCTGATATGTATCTGTAAGGAGACTTTGACTTAAAGTCTTCTCTTCAAAATATTTTCATGTTACAATATGAGTCTTCTCTCTCTAGGACAGACAGGAAAGCCTTTAGTGCAGCACGCTGAGGCAGTTAACTCTTTCGTTACCACGCTTTCCTTTCCATCTTTCCACAACCTGGCCATTCTGGACTTTCTTTTGCCCTAGGAAAGGTCTTGTCCTCACTGACTGAAGTGTCATCTGTCACTCTTCATTCTGCCTCTAACCTAATTCCTATTCATCGGTAACTCAGCCCACCTGTCACTTCCACCAAGAGGTGTTCATTGAACACACCCACCTTGAATGAACCTGGCCCCTCCCTATGCCCTTCATAGAACTGATGGACGCCAAACAAGACCTCCGATGATGAGCTTGACAAGATGCTTCTGATGGACCACGAAGCCCATGAAGACAGACACTATGACCTTCCCCTAGCATCTGTTAAAATGTTCGCACAGAGTCAATTGCCAATATCTATGGTTCCAGGATGACTGTCATAACGAATTCTTAATGAAAAGAAAAAGTGATCGTGACAACAAAGATAAATGACTTGGGTATGAATTCTTCATTCCACGACAACAGTCCACAAAGTCTGACACTATTTCCAAAGGCTCAATGTAGCAGCTTTCAAATGTGCTTCCATTGCTACAACTATCTCTTTGGCTTCTTTAATTCTTATTTCAAAATTCAGGGCTGAAGAAGTAAATCATAGGATAAAAGCATGTCTCTGCTTCATTACTTTCCTTCTGTCTTGTGTTAGGTAGAGTGGACAATTAGAACCAAGGGACTCTTCATAAGGCTAAGCACCTTCCTTAACACATTCTTATTGAGAAAACAATTCAGTCACTAGACAGACTCAGGAAGACTGAACCAAATCTTCTCAGAAATGGGATTTCCTCTTGGCAAAATATTTATCCACTGCTTTCATATGCTAAGCATGATTTGCCTGTGAGTGTAGATGGCTTATGAGGTGTTATGCAGTCACACAAGACAAGGAACAGGAATACACTCTCTAGAATTTCTTGTTGCTCGGGGACAGAAAGGAGGGGACAATCACATTACTTGATTTTCATTTTGTATATGTTGGTTTGATTTTATAAGTTATTGAATTTGTCGGCCATAAACTACAACATCAAAACATGTAATTCCCTCTTTACAACTGCAGCAACAACAGCAGAAGAAGATAATTCTATTGATTCACTCGTCTCAGATAAAGAATGAGATTATAGAAAACAAGACTTGTAATTGGGTTATAAAATTCTCTTGGCTCACAAATTATGTATTAGTTCTGCTTATGTTTCCATGTCGCCACCTCATAGTCCTTTTACTTTATTACCAGAGAGAGCATGCAGATAATATCCTCTCAGACAGCTTTTCTGTACTTGAAATGAAAATTCAAGAATCTATCCATCAACCGCATGTTGGGCTATCAATCTAATTATTCTTTGGATTGTCTTGTCCACTTATCATTAGATATATGACTTTGTGCTTCTTTCATTACAGGAAGTATATGGCAAATATTTTTAATAAATAGGGCAGTAGGTGAGATGTAAACACAGTTTCCCCAGAAAAATAACACTGGGCTGGCCAATGAAAGAGTGCAGAAAGTGTGGGTCTTGAAAATAGATTTATCATGTTCGTTGGCTAGGTCTTGGTAGGAGTTCAAAGTTTAATGCCTATATTCTCCTTGGCTGGTGCCTTAGTTTGAGGATGACCCCAGGACCCAGATCTGCCTGTCATAAAGTTCTTCTTGTAGGTTTCCAGGACCCGTTGAGTGGAGAGTGAGATCTGACTCTCACACGAACCCTGGTGCCCCTTCTCTGACCATGTCCCCTGGACGGAAAGGCCTGGCAGCACTCAGAGGAAAGATAGCAAGTTACCAAGAAGAGACTCAATATTCTAAGAGCATATATAGGGGAGGAGGTCTCCCTCAATCACAGACATAGGGGAGGGGAGAAGGGGGGAAGTGGGAGGGAGGGAAGAATGGGAGGAAACAGGGGAAGGGCTAACAATCGAGATGTAATATGAATAAATTAATTAAAAAATGTAAAAAAAAAAAGAAAAAAGAAAGAAAATAGATTTAAAGCTTTGACTTTAAGACGTTCTTCGGCTATAGATATTAATTTTCATGGGGAGTTGGTTATAAATTATTGTTGGTCTTATTCAGAGAGAAAACAAGGTTGGACTCAGGAATGTCTCTCTTTTCCTTTATGTTTCCTTTGTAGCTTTGAAAAGAAAGAAGGAGGAATATAGAAATATATAGGGATGATAGGACAAAAAGTATATTATTAGTTCTACTCAATGCCTTAATTGTTACTCATAAGGTATTTTTAATTCACTGGTATATAATTTTGCATATAGATGCAAAATAAGTTGAATTTTGATACAATGGTATAGAATTCAAATTTAAGATTATTCTTCATATACATTATGTGTATTTCTACTCTAATATGAAGTAGTGCACCCATACAACACAATTATAATACAAGGTTTACTTAAAATACTTTGAAGGTGCTATTGCAGGCTGCTTAGGATGATTAGGTAATACAAGTTAATTGTTAGCTGGTCAAATAGTAGTCATGTCCATTAATAGTCTATTTTTAATCACAAGAATATACACTTTAGGCTTAACACATTGATAGATTCCAAATTTTAAAACCATCCTGTGTTTGTTTATGCAAGTGGGTTACTAGTCACTATCAAATACCATCAGTGATATGACTAACATTGGAAAATCAAAGTTAAATTAAATTTAGAGTTAAAGTACATTTCCCTCACTTTAGCAATAGGAATGCTAGAAAGTGTACACAGTATAATAAAAAATATTAGTAAGAACTATAAACATGTATTAATAGTTATTTTAAGTTGCATTTGGGTGTTGAATGCATGTGGGTATATATGTGTGTGGAATACCCTGCTCTACCAGTCACCTCTGCTTTCTCTCAAGACAATGCCCCTCACTGAAGAAGCTCCAGTAACCCTCCTGTCCCTCCACGAAGCACAGGGAAGGCACGGCTCTCCAAGGATGCTGGGGAAGCAAACGTGGATGCCCATGCTTGTGTAGGAAATAGTCTCATGCCTCAGCCATTTACCAGCACCAATAACAATTGTATTTTTTGCTAAAGCAAACAGAGTCCAACAAATCAGTCCCATTAAAGTCAACAAGTATGACATTAAAAACTGTGAGAATGAAATAGCACTGTTTGAGGAAATAGGAAAGACTAAGGCAAACATCAGTTTTCTGTGTATGCTTATGCTTGAAGGACTGTCACCCTCGAACAAAAAAAATGCCCCTCATTTTTTATAAGAGATGAATTAGAGAGTGGGAAGACGGCTCAGTGGGGAAAATGCTTCCCACGGGAGCTTGAGGACTTGGATTCAGGTCCTCAGCACCCATAGAAAATGCCAGGAATGTAGCAAGTGCTTGGAGTCTCACATCTGGGTAGGCAGAGACAGGAGGACACCTAGGGTTCACTCGCCAGTTAGTCTCACTGGGTTAAGGAAGAGACATGGCCTTAAAAACAACACAACACAAACAAACAAAATAGAAAACTATTGAGCAAAGCACCCAAGCTCAGCCTCTGGCCTCAGCACACTTGCACATCTGTGTACTGCACCGCACATGGAGACAAACAAACATCGCACAAAGCCAAACACAAATCAATTTTAAAAAGGTAAAGTTTCCCCATTCTTCCATGCTTCTCTCAGCTAGAGTCCCAGGGGTCCTGCTCAAACTATGGCACCAGCCAAGGACGATATGTGCAGTAAGCTTCAAACTCCTACCCAGATCTAGCCAATGGACAGGACATTCTCCACAGTTGAGTGGGGAGTGGGGTCTGACTTTCACAAGAAGTCTGGTGCCCCATATTTGGCCATGTCACATGGATGGGGAGACCTGGTGGCACTCAGAGGAAGGATAGCAGGCTACCAAGAAGAGACCAGATACCCTATGAGCATATACAGGGGGAGGAGGTCTCCCTCAGTCACAGTCATAGGGGAGGGGAGTAGGGGAAAAGTGGGAGGGAGGGAGGAATGGGAGGATACAAGGGAGGGGATAACCAGTGAGATGTAATATGAATAAGTTAATAAAATATAAAAAAAGAATGAAAGGAAGGACAAAAAAAGGTAAAGTAAGAGTTAAATTTCAAGTGATAAAACACACACACAACTTTATTCGACATCTTCTGTTATATTACAAATATGTACAAGTGCAGTAATAAATTAAAAATAAGCAAGAAAAGAATAAGTCTGATAAGAGCTCCATTTCGCCCTTCATTTTCAAGAGTCCAGCTGCTGCAAGGGGTGCGCGACAGCTTCCTGTGAGAAAGCCTTGGTTCCCCAGCAGATCTCCAGTGCACAGAGCTGAGCTGCCTCCGAGCGGCAGGAGGCGATGTCTTAATAATAGAAACACCGAAGAGGATCGACGACAATCAAGACGTGTTGATGAACATTTGCACGATACGCAGGAAACTCTGCAAGAACTCCGTGAAGCTTTTCTCCTCCAGCTCCTCACACTTCTTGCAGCCAGATTCTGTTATGTTCTGCCAAGGAAAAAAGGAAAAAATTAGATCTGCGATCTGAATGCATTTCTTCGCTGGGGTTATATAATACTACTTAAAACACCTGGTGGGGTCTTCAGACATGAAAACACTGGCAAATTAATATCATGTCAATAAAAATAATGAGAAAGAATCAAAAGATGTATCAGGGTTGGTTTTTATTGCATCAGATTAAAATCTTTGCAAATGCACAGGCCATGCATGTTAGACTGTATTCTTCCTGCTCAAAGCCCATTGGTGGGTTCTTTGTATCTGTCTTGAAGTCCATACTTCCCGAACATTCCATGTCCTCTGTGAGGTGTCTTTACCTGTTTCATCTTTCCCATAGCATTCACCGCTCTGTTCTACATATATGTAGGAATCATAACATACATACACACATACATACATATATGCATGTATTATATGTACGTGTCACACACATATATACTTTTAACTTATTTACACTACTATTGTCTACATATTCATTTCAGGGAAGCATAACTATATATCTTTTGTTTCCCAGCATTAAGCACAAGGCCTAGCACACAGTAGCTACCTGCATGTTATTGGTTGCTCTGAACCACCTAGGCAAACACCATAAACATTGCTTCGGGGACAACTAGAATATTTCAAGTGCAGCAATCATGAATAAACATTTTAGAGAGGACCTGAGCCCTGAAGGCTGTGCCAGAAAAAAAAAAATCAAAATTAGGTTTCACCTCCATTAGGCACTTGGAATTCAGATTCCCCAATATGCATTAGGCACACACTGCGTGCCGGACATTGTCACAATGCTCATACTGTTCTGTGCTTGGTCAGAGAGGAGGGCATAGATAAAAGTGGCTCATAGCCTGTGACAGCAAACTGAAATTCTCCCCAGGTCTCCCAAACACACAGTCCTGTCCACTTTTCCAGTATTTTATGCCAGACTGTCACCTTGCGGGTAGCACCACGTGCATCCTAAAGCTCAATATTGATACTGTCATGAGTTATCTGTTACATTTCTCACCACTAATAAATGACAATAATAACATAACATATTACAGAAGTAACTTAATCATGAGCAGATTCGCTTGGTAAGTATCCCAAGTGAATACATGCAAGAAGTATATATTCCAGGAATCATAACAAAACATTGAATAGAACTCTAATATGTAGGTGGTCTGAGGCTGACTTTCTAATGGTGACAAAAAGGCCATTACTGCTACAAAATCTGGTACATGATTATCAGAGTGTGGGGCACGTAGAGAAGGGGACAGATAGTGATGACGTGGGAAAAGCATGGTAAATATAAACCAGTGTCTTCGCTGAGAAGGCGACAGCTAAGCAGAAACCCAAGGCAGTCTGGTATTTGGGATAAGGAAGCCAAAGCGTCTCACGGTCATTGCACTTCCTGTTGTCTGCCTACAGGCACTCCCTGAGTGTCCCTGGCACTCAGTATGCCAGCTTACTGTCCAACCCTTTTCCACACTAGAAAGAACTCCACTTTCCCCATACACACATACTTCCTCTATTGCCACCATGTCTAATGACTAATTTTCTGCCTCACTCTTTTGTTGCTCGGCTAATTCACATTTCCACTGTTAGAGCAGGCTCCGCGGGTGCTTCTTAACACCTTACACTGAAGTACTTATTAAATGCAGTAATTGTACTGGGCCTCCTCTGTTGATAAAGTTCCTTTGGCCCCACCTTGTTTCACTCACTTATGGTTGTGCGGTTAGATCTACAATTCCTTGCACTTTCCGGGCATTTGTGCCACTCATCCCTCCACCAACTACAAGGCTTACTAGTATTTGTCTTCTTGTAACCCTGTCCTACTCCTGTTGTCCGTGGTGTCCCATCAGTAACACTTTTGATTATTATAAGTGCTTCATTACTTAAATTTTTAGAAGGTGGGAGGACAGAAAGTAAACAGAAGCAGAGCTTTTGTGGCACTGGCGGCACGAAGTGGGGCATGTGGTTAGCCCTGGGTGTCCCAGTGGGGCATGTGGTTAGCCCTGGCTGTCCCAGTGGGGCATGTGGTTAGCCCTGGGTGTCCCAGTGGGGCATGTGGTTAGCCCTGGGTGTCCCAGTGGGGCATGTGGTTAGCCCTGGGTGTCCCAGTGGGGCATGTGGTTAGCCCTGGGTGTCACAGTGGGGCATGTGGTTAGCCCTGGGTGTCCCAATGGGGTATCTGGTTAGCCCTGGGTGTCCCAGTGGAGCATGTGCTTAGCCCTGGGTGTCCCAGTGGGGCATGTTAGTCCTGGGCTTCCCAGTGGGGCATGTGGTTGGCCCTGGGTGTCCCAGTGGGGCATGTGGTTGGCCCTGGGTGTCCCAGTGGGGCATGTGGTTAGCCCTGGGTGTCCCAGTGGGGCATGTGCTTAGCCCTGGGTGTCCCAGTGGGGCATGTTGTTAGCCTGGGTGTCCCTGTGGGGTATGTGGATAGCCCTGGGTGTCCCAGTGGGGCATGTGGATAGCCCTGGGTATCCCAGTGGGGCATGAGGTTAGCCTTGGGTGTCCCCAGTGCAGCAACATAGAAACAGAAAGAAAGACAGTTGGCTTGGCTGTGAAAAGAGAAAGGAGATCAGTCCCTAAGACTGATTTTGAGGTCTTAGTACCCTATTAATCTAGAGTTTAAAGAGCAGTGTGTGACACTAAGGACTAACCCAATGTGAGCTACCATCTCTGAGGTTAAACACTTGATTACACTAGTCTGTCCACTGCAGCCACTTGCCTAGTTTTCTGATATGACTCTAACACACAGTGGTTGGTATTATTCAGAAATGTCTATTTACAAAGATATCAGTGAGTTTAGGATTCTGTGCATGCGAGCACTGGCATCACTTTTGAACACAGCTCCACTGAAATCAAACTCTCTCCTGCGTGCCCCAGAGGAGACTGTTGACATATGAATACCTTACCCCATGCAAGCCAAAAACATCAGATACAGCTCACTTACCTGGTTAGAAAACAGGGTGCTGTTTCCAACGATTATTGCGTTTTTCACTGTTTGGCTTAATTCTGTGTTACTGTACTCGTATTCATGAAAAATAACCTGCAATTCCAGGAGAAAGCAGTTCATTGCAGTAACTTTGCAACTGGGCTAAAAATAAGAGTTACAAAGAGCCAGTTTAAAAAACAAAACAAAACACTTTTCCCATTATTCATTTTCATAATGATAAGACTTTGAAGACTTTGATTTTTTTTTAAACATTATTCAATACCATTTATTTCTTACAAAGAAAGGTAATGCTCATACAGCTTAGTTTTAATTGTCACCTTGACATAACCTAGAAGATAGCCTTACTGAGGAATTGTCTATCAGGTTAACCTGTAGGCATGTCCCTAGAAGCCTGTCTTCATTACTAATTCATGGATAAAGAGCCAAACCACTGTGGGTGGCACCATTCCCTAGGCAGAGTGTCCTGAACAGTAAAGACAGAAGAGAGCTAGCTGAAAGCAAGCAAGCAAGCAAGCAAGCAAGCAAAGATACTTTTCTCTCTGTGTTCTTGACTGTTAATTAAGATACTTTAAGTTTCTGTCCTGACTCCCCTTAATTATGGACTATAACTTGGAATTCTAAGCCAAATAAACACCTTTTCCCTTAAATTACATTTTATCTGTATACTGCTAGGGGATTTTATTTATGTAGGAAGTGGGATTTCTTTTCCACTTGATTCTGAAATCAAAACTAAAACCAACAACAACGAAAAAGGACACCATTGATGCTCAGAAGGAAACTTGGATGTAAAAAGCCACCATTTCTCACTGAGCACGCCTCTTCCATTGTTTGGATGATAGAGCAATCTAGAAGTGACAACATTTGTGAAAATTTTTAAGGTCAGACTATATGTTCACATCTACGGAGTGATAATGGCAAGTCATACTGTCCCTACTGTTCCCAGAAGAAAGAATTCTAAGAAATTTGAGAGAGGAATCAGAGCAAAAGCAGTGGCCCTCATGGGCTGACCAAATCAGACAGGAACTGTGAACAAGAAAATGTATATCTTGTAAGAGTTATGTTACAAAACCTAAACTTAAAAAAAAAAAAAATAACAAAGAACAAAAGAAAACATTAAATGGGAAACAATCCATCCATGAGTCTATGGTATCCATTCACATCTGTATTTCAATGTCAGCTTCTTTCCACTGCTCTGCTCTGAAGTTCCAAGGCTATCTACCTGCACGGGAGGGCTTTCTGACTGGGAAAAAAAGCAGAAAAAAATGAAAATATGCTAAAACCAGAGCAGGTGTGTCTAAACCTCACCCATGTGTTTCGTGGGCATCTGTGTGTCTGAGTTTCAGGCTCCACCTTCCACTCAACCAACCAAGAGCAGAGGACACAAACCTTCCAACTCGGAAAAGTTCCAAGGGGCAAACAATGTGCAGTTTGGTTTTGGTTCTAGTTTCATTTCTATCTCTGTCGCTGTGATAAAACACTCTGACGAAGAGCAACTCCAAGGAGAAAGGATGTCTGCTTTGCTCATAGGTCTAAGGTAGAGTCCATCCTTGCAGGGAAGTTAAGATGGCAGAACTTAAGACAGCTGGTCAGACCCACGGTAAAGAGCAGAGAGGGGTACAGAGCTAAGCAGAGAATTCTCAACAGAGGAATATCAAATGTCTGAGAGACAGTTAAAGAAATGCTCAACATCCTTAGTTATCAGGAAAATGCAAATCAAAATGACCCTGAGATTCCATTTTACACCTATCAGAATGGCTAAGACAAAAAACAAAACAAAACAACAACAACAACAAAAAAACCTTCAAGTGACAGCACACTCTGACAAGGATGTGGAGAAAGTAGAATACTCCTCCATTGATGGTGGGAGTGAAAACTTGTACAACCACTTTGGAAAAATCAGTTTGGTGCTTTTTCAGAAAATTAGGAGTAGCTCTACCTCAAGACTCAGCTATTATCACTCCTGGGCATAAACCCCAAAAGTACTCCACCGTGCAACAAGGGCATTTGCTCAACTATGCTCATAGCAGCCTTATGAGGGTGGATATCAGACCTGGGGAGAGTGGGGGCAGGAGGAGAGAGGGCCTGCAGAGAAAAGAGAAACTGTGGGCAGCGGTGTCTCTGTGACAAGCTAGAGACCTAAGACAGGGTAGGCTTCTGGGAGTATATAAGGGGGACTTTAGTTTAGACTCCTAGTATCAGTGGACATGGAGACTGAAGAGAACACCGTCCACTTAGAGAAGACTCCTAGTAGAGGCAGGCGGACATCGACCCACCCACAAAAGCTTCAACCCAATATTTACCTTGCCTACAAGATGTGCAGGAATAAAGATAAAACAGATAGAGTAGAAATTGATGGAATGTCCAACCAATGTCTGGCCCAACCCCATGAAAGAGAGCCAACCTTGACACTAGTCATGACACTCTGCTGTGCGCGCAGGCAGGAACCTAGCATAGCTCCTCTGAGAGGCTCCAGCCAGCAGCACATCGAAAGATTCTGAGACTCACAGCCAAACATTGGGCAAAGCTTAGGGATCTTGTGGAAAAGTGGGGGTGGGGGGAGGATGGAGAAAGGGATATGGGTGTGATAGCAGCTCCACAAGAAGACCAACAGAACCAACTAGCCAGGGCCCATGGGGGCTTGTAGAGACTGAAGCACCAACCAAGGGCCATGCATAGACTGGACCTAGGCCACCTATGGGTAGCTCAGACTTCATGTGGTTCCTCTAGTAAAGGGAGCAGGGCTGTCTTAGACATGGATTCTGTTGCCTGCTTTTGATCACTTCCTTTTGGTTGTACTGCCTTTCCCAGCCACAGGGGAATAGGATGTGCTCAGTACTGAGCTGGGATTGGTAGATCCGGTAACTACCTACCCTTTTCCAAAGAATAGGGGAGTAAGAATGGGAGAGGGAGGAGGGACTGGGAGGATAGGAAGGAGGGGACTATGACCAGGATGTAAAGTAAATAAATAGATAGATAGATAGATAGATAGATAGATAGATAGATAGATGGATAAATAAGTAAATCAATCAATAAATAACTTTTTTAAAAGAGAAAAATTTTGCTTGACATTGGAGCATTGGAGTAAGTTTCTTTCTTTCTTTTCTTTCCCTTTTTTTTTTTTTTTTTCTTTTTTACATTTTGATTTGGAACCATTACAAAAGTAGCATTTATGTAGCTCTTTGTCCTCAATGATTCCTTAGAAATATTATGGGTCAAACACTGGGAGAACCCACCAAAAGTGAGATTTTAAAACTATAACTATTTCAGTCACATTATGAGAATATGTATGGCTAAAAAGCTAGAAAACAGCAATTTAAAAAAAATCTATACTCACATGAAAGTCACTGTCAGTGTATAAAGTAGTGTCAATATGAATAGACTGAAAAGGAGAAAATGAGGTAATATGAAAAATTTAGGTACGATAGGAACAACTTCCTATAAACAATAAATTTATTCCTTTATATTAATTTTGAATTTTGCAATAATTCTAGGCTCCTGCAATTGTAAGAGAACATAGCAAAAGATGCTCTGATCTCTTCTCTGAGTTGCTCCACTGGTACTTGCTTAGCCACACACAACTTTCTAACAAAGAAACTCATATTGACGTAATGTTTCTCCTTTTGCCGTTTTTTTTTTTTTACCAGTTTTTACCCCCTTGTCCAATCCTATATACCTTTAACATTTCAAGAATATAAAACAAGTAGAATTATATAGAATGCAACTTTTTAAGATTAGCTTTTTAAGGACTTAGAGGTGACAAGAGCTCCACAAGAAGAGCCAACTAACCAGGGCCAAGGGGAGGCTTGTGGAGACTGAGGCACCAATCAAGGACCACGCATGGATGGACCTAGGTCCTCTACACAGTTGTAGCTGATGGGCAGCTCAGGCTTCATGTGGGTCCTCTAGTAAGGAGATCAGGAGCAGTCTCTGACATGGCCTCTGTTGCCTGGTTTTTGGGCACTTCTCTCAGGCCAGGCTGCCTCACCAGGCCACTGGGGAAGAGATGCAACTTGGTGAGCTGGGGTGGGTTGTGGGGGGCTCCCTTGGAGGCTCCCTTTTCCTGAGGAGGAGGGGGGTTAGGGAGAAGAGGGAGGGAGGCTGAGACCGGGAGGAAAAGTAGGAGGGGACTATGATCCAGATGTAAAGTGAATAATTAATTAATTTTAAAAGGTTTGGTTTTTAAACATTTTGGGCAGTTATGTTATACAAAAAAGAACAGCAGGTGTGTTGTGTCCTCTTCTGCCCCTTTATCTGATGCCAGTCCTCTCCACTGTTAATGTTATTCATGCATTATGTGCATTTGTTATACCCAGTGAGGGGGCATTTGCACACGGCTATGGTTTGGGCATTTAATGCCCCAAACTCTTGGTTCCAGGATGGAAATGGTGCAACCTCTGGCAAAAGGACCTAAGAGAGGGCAACAGGTCACTAGGATTTGACTTTGAAGGACACTGTAAGATTTTCATCTCTTCATTTTTCTTTCCTGACAAAATATGAGCAAGTGTGCTTTGCCTTTAGAAGCTGGAACCTCCACAAGAGACTCCAAATCAGTGATTTTCCCAGTCATAGGCTGGGACCGCTAAAGCCCTCAGTCAAAATAAACACTTTCGCTTTTAAAATTAGTTACCTCAGATATTTTGTCATAGTAGTGGGAAGCTAATAAATACACATTGTGACAGACAAAAGTTACAAGATATTAGCGTTCAGTTTTTCTATTTTTCTATTATATACTATTATGTTATATATAACAAGTAATTCATAAATTTATATATTTGTAACATATAATACATAATTTATATTATAATATTATATATGATTTGCATGTATTATATATAATCATATTGTATTATTTATATAATATATAATATCAATAACATAATTATATTGTGTTAGTTAAATTAAATATATTTAAATATATAATTATAGATTATGTAAATATAATTATATATTATCTATAATAACTATATATAATAGATGTTATATGGGTTTAAAATATATCTACAATGCAAGTATCCACCATTCTAATGCCACACACTGCAGTTGCACTGTGTTAACGAGCATCATACTCTCCCTCCGCACCTTTCCTCTTTCTAATCCTGCCGACCATCTATATTTGTTCTTGTTCTGTAATTTTATCTTCTCCACAAGGACAAATCGTTGGACTCACACAACTTGAAGCCATCTTAGACTGGGTTCTTTCACTGTATGGTATGCTTTCAAGGTATTTGTTTCTTTCCATGATGTGGCCACATTTGTTTATGGTGTTTGTTTGTTTGTTTGTTCGTTTGTTTTGAGACAGGTTTCTCTGTGTAGCCCTTGCTGTCCTAGACTCACTCTATAGACCAAGCTGGCCTTGAACTCACAGCGATTCCCCCTGCCTCTGCCTCCTCAGTGCTGGGATTGCAGGCATGCATTACCACACCCAGCCTGGCCACCTGTTTCTACCGATCTACTGTATGGATGCACCAAAATGAAGACCATGGTGAATAAAAGTGATGGGAAATTTGTTTTCAGTCCCAGGGGAGAAGCTGTCCCTCACTCACTGGCAACCGTTATAGTTTAGGATCCAGTACATATTTTATATTAAGTTGAAGAACATGCCCACTGTTCCGAGTTCGCTGAGAAATTTCTGTCTTGAGATAGTTCTACAGCAGTTTGCTGAAGCTGCTGTAACAACTTCATATTCACTGGGTTGCTTGCATAGAGACATGTACTTTTCTTGCATTCTAAAGGCAATCAGTATCAGAGAGATGTGCCAGCAATGGTCTCCCATGCCTTCTCAATGCCCGTCCTATCTTCTCTGTCTCCTTGGGATATCTTCCTCCTGTCAGTACCCTCCATGTAGCATGATTTCTTGTCTTTCTAAGGACATTGACCATATTGAATTAGAAACATCCTAATGAGCCAATTTTAACTTAAATGGCTCTTTAACAATCCTTTATCAAACACAATCACATAATGGGGTATGGGCAGTCATTAAAAAAGAAAATCTATCCTGTATAAGAGAAGCTAAATTTATCATGTCTTTCTAAATCAATTGATATGATTTTCTTTTTAGGCCCTTGTTATGTCAGACCTAATTGATTAATTGATCTTCAAATAATGAAAATATTTTCATACCTAGAATAAATTCCATATGATGATGATATATAATTTCTTTTATATAATATACTGATAAATCGAACTGGTAATATTGCATTGAGAAATTTTATACTAAGTACATAAGAGCTGCTTAACTTTTGTTTCATATTTTAAAGCATCTTTATCAAGTTTTCACATCAGGGCAAGATTAATCTCCTAAACTGGGTCAAAGGGATTTTCTTCCTCCCGTGCTCAGCAGCAGCAATGCTTTCAGTAAGTTTCAGGGTGCTGGAGCGAAGCCAGCTGCTCCTGCGGTTTCTTCTAGGATTTCCTGCGTGGAGAACTGAACATGTCAGTGAGTATAGTAGTACTTGAACCACTGATTTTATCATTGTTGTGTTTTGGGAGTTTGTGGTCTTGGAAGAATTTGCCCATTTGTTGTACGTCACTGGTGTGGAATCTGCAGTTCCAACCAGAAACTAAGAAAAACTGTAACAAATTGTGTCCCCACAGACACTGTGCCAATAGGTCCCATCCATGGTGCTGTGGTTTTTGTATCAATTTTATTATTAAATGTTTATTATATCATTGACCTTTTCTGATTAGTCCTTTATGTTTCATTGATTTGCCCACTGCTTTCCTGATTTCAGCTTCATTAATTTCTCTCCCTCCTTCTACTGGTGTTGAATTTATTTTGTGATTCTTCTAATTTGGGGAAATGCAACTTCAGTTGTTGGTTTGATGCTTGGCACTTTTCCTCTTTTCTAATACACTGATTTAATTTTAAAGTTCCCTCATCCTTAGCAGTTCACATCATAACAGATTGGTTTTCATTTTATTCAGTTTTATGAATTTTTTCATATATTTGAGAATTAGTCTTTGACCTATGAATTATTTAGAAATATATTGGTTACTTTGTAAATTTGAGGGGCTTTCCTGTTGTATATTTTCCAGCTTAGGTCCATTGTATTCTAATTATACTTTCTGCATGGTCAAAATTCTGGTAAACTTTTTGATCCTTACTTTATGGCTCAGGCTGTATTTAGTCTTGGTGACTATTCTCTGGGAATTTTAAAAAGTTTGCTCTGATGCCGTTGGGGATAAAGCTTCATGCATAAAGCCAAATCCTATTGGCTGGTTTTGTCCTGGTCCCTATCCATTGGAATTTTTTACATAACGGTTTAGTTAGTGATTGGGCAGGAGATGCTGAAATTCCCAACTGCCATGATAAATTTGTCTGCTTCTCCTCTGAGCTGTTCAACTTTCATGCCATGAATTTTGAGACTCTGTTGCTTGGTGCATATATATTAAGAATCAATGTTTCTTCTTCACGAATTTTCTTTTGCCACTAATGTTGCCCTTGGCATCAGTACTTGCATTATCCATCATATCGGCTTTACCTGATACTAACATAAAACTAAGCAAGCATGGTCTTGGTTGTGACTTCCATCCTGGTATGATTCGTGATTCTGTCTTGTATCTAGGGATGATAGCTATTATGGTGGGAGAATCTTGCCTTGCTTAAGAGCTCTGCTTTAGTAGGTAGTCAATCACCTGTTCAGATGTTATGCATGCTGGCAGACTTAACACCATGCTCTGTATTCTAGGACCTCTTATGTTTAGTTTTCAGAACCTCTATGGACCTTCCGTTGTAGTTTTCAGTTACTGTAATAAGAGTCACTTCTTCAGATCAGATTACTTGGTCCATGGGGACAAAATATAGCTTTCAGGATCGTCATTTAGTATGGGATGCCTAATCACTCTTGATGAGATTCAGCAGACCCTGCTACTAGGTCATCTGGTATCTCTAGGCAGCAGAAGATGATCTGCGATCCCCAGAAAAGATCTCAGTTTAAGGGCTAATGTTACACTGGGTCCCCTTCATGTAACCTATTTTTCCAGATAAGGAAAATGAGTTTCTGACTTGTGTGGAATAGAGTTCCTTAGGCTACCTTACCTAGAAATTCAATTTTTGTGTTATCCTTTTGGTAGTTCCTTGAAAATTTTGTACACTTGTTTGATATTTACTCTTCTTATAGTAACTCCTCCCATGTCCACATCCCTCCCTCACCCACCCAACTTTGTGTCTTCTTCACTTTCTTCTTAAACCCATGAAGTGTGATAACTGCTGCTCATATTCTTTTGTTAGCTGGGTGTCCATTGACTAGAGTTAGGTGACCCTCTTCCCCCAGCAACTATTAATAGTCAACATTTCCTCAGCTGGATGTGAACTGTATGCCAACCTCTTCACTTTGTGTTGGGGTTTTATTTGGCTTGAGATTGTGTGTGTGTGTGTGTGTGTGTGTGTCTTGAGTCGGCTGTCACAACTGCTGTGAGGTGCCCTACTGTGTTGAGAAGACACTGTTTCCTTGCAGGCATCTACAAGTGCTTCAGACCCTTACAAGTTTTCCAGGACCACTTCTTCATTGATCCTCAAGTCTTGAAGAGGGCATATGCATGTGATACAGAGGTCCCCTTTAGGCCCGAGCACTCAGAATTCCCTCATTCTCTTCACCTTGACTGATTGTGGGTCTGTGTTAATCATCATCTAATGCAAAAAGGAGCTTCTCTGATGAGGCTTGGAGAGGCATTAATCTATGGGCACAATGGCAAGCCTTTAGGAGTAATTTTCATGCTATATATTTAGCAGAAAAAAATAATAGTAAGTTTTCCATTAGAGCCTAGGACCTGTCTAGCCACAGGTTCTTAGTTCTGATAAAGGTGTAAACCTTAACAATAATTAAAATTTGAAAACAATGTCTTATGGGGCTTTGTAAAGTTCATATGCTTCTTCATAAACATTATTATCTTCAATGGTATTTCATGGGAGCTTACAGAAAAACATAAGAGATGCATGCTTCATAGCCATTATATGTTTTGGGGGGGGGGATCAACATCAATGATCTGACCCAGAACTGGCCCCCCATATGCCACAATACCAATTTACCATGCAAGATGTGGCTTACTAACTGCTTTTAGACTGTATTTGAGACCTGCTCAATAAAAAGAAATGTCATGCCTGGAATTCTAATCCGGATCAAAAGGCCATGGCTGGGAGGGTCCTATGCCCTAAGATAGAGCCTGCTACTGATATTTTCTTAATGGTTGTGTCCATTGCCCTGGGAGCCTATCAACCTTGGTCAGAGAAACTTATTTTTTTTTCAAGGGAAGCAATCTATGCTGAGGCGTAGCTGATCAATGTGCTACGAAGAAGAGATTGACTGCTGGGCATCTTTATCAACCCTGCTCCCTGTCCTGCCAAGGCTGATGAAAAAGAAGCAGAACAAAAATTTAAAAGGCAGAGGGTAGGGAGAAGTGCAGTGAAATACTGTCTTCTTGATGTGACGTGGCTATCACATGCATGAATCCATGGCACGTTTTCACCTGCACAGATCTAGTCTGCCAAAATGACAGTGCAAAGGGGGAGGTGTTCTCCTGGCTCTGTTCCCCATAAGAAATGTTGGCACTTGATAGCTACGGGGGAGGAGAAATTATTCTCTTTTGATGGTGTCCCCACTCTAGTGTGTGTGTGTGTGTGTGTGTGTGTGTGTGTGTTCCAGTGGATGGCAATATGGCCATGTATATACTGGCAATAGTAGCTTGTCCAAAAACAAACAAACAAACAAAAAACAAGAAATAAAAAGCAAATATGAAGTTAGGAGCAGACACAGTGGGGAGATAGAAGAGAGACCTAAGGAGGATGGAAATGAGAAGTAGATATGATCATATTTTACTATATGCATATATGAAATCCTCGAGAATAAAAATTATAATTAAAAACTAAATTACATCAAATATGAACTTTAAACAAAAAGGAGAAAAATGAAAAACAAGTACTCACTTGAATATGTTTTTCGATTTCCTTCAAGTCGAGTCTTACATCGTTCCAGTTGGCTTCTGTTTTAGGGAGGCCCACACTGACACAGCTGAAAGAAAACAAAAGCTGAGCACTGTGGAAGAAGGTGCTATTGTCTGGCAGGGTCCGTAAGCCAAAGATCAAGCAAGATCATCTAGGCTCTCGCCAGAGAAAACATCCTGCCTCCATACATCCAGCAGCACAGTGGGTCAACAGAAATAACAAATATATGGTACAACTGTGTTGTAATTTGAGGAGGGCTGTCCAACCTTGAAGATGAGAGAAATGCTAATTGGACAGTCTGTAAGTAACCATATTCAGTTTATCACAATGCAACTGGAATAGCACCTACGGTGTGGGAATGCTCTCGAACTGATTATTAGTTTTCTTCAAGTACAGGTCCATGAAACTTTTAGGTCTACTAAGTGTAAAATCACAAAGTCCAATCTTTTCTGTGTGATGACTGTGACTGTGGGAGTAAATGTCCCCTTTTAATGTGCTTACACTATCCTGAGGCTAGGACAGTTTCCTAGCCGCTGAAGATCTGGCTAAATACAAGATGGAGGATCACGAATTCATTGACTCTGGCTAGAACTCAAATTTAATGTCCAGAATAAAAGACACATTGGTCACGTGACTGTGGAATGATTCTTTGAGCCTCAGGAGAAACAATGATTTTTCAGGAGGATAGTGAAGAAAGCATGTCAGCCAATGACAATCAGTCCATGAAGGACAATTTACATGCAGGAAATCAGTACTTCGAACACTTAGAGAAGAAAGCTCATACGCTATGGGATACTGCCAAGGTGCAGAAATCCTCAGCAAGGTATTCACCAAAGGTCACCTGATACACAACCTGACGACCCCTTCTAACAACCTACACACTGCCAAGCCAAACGCAACGCAGTTTCAACAGCAAGACATTCAAGGACAAACAATTATGATAACAGTTAGGACTGCAAATGAAATTACCCCAAAATGAAGACATGGATGGCAGCATCAGTTAAAAAATGACTGTTCAGAAGGAAACACAGGTAGCATGAGATGGACACATTGCTCGTGTACAGTTTCTGGAAAACACAATCGGGTAGACAATATGGTGAGATGCCTTTAGTTTAAAAAAAAAATACACATAAGACCACATTTTATTGTATTTTAGGTTCAAAGTCGTAAAGGTGTCGTTCATTCCGCAATCAATATTCTTCATCAGAAATGGTGAAATGTCAGTGACTCTTCTGTTTTGTTTTACTCTAGTCTCCAACTGTCTCTATGTACAAAATGTCCAGTAGACACTTCTCCAGTTGAAGGCCGTTGATAAACTGACATTCTTAGTGATGGGCACGCCTACCCTTGGAGCTACTGAGCTCTTTTTGTCATCATCAATTCCTCTCACCCTTCTCCCCTTTTTAATAGACTACACATTATATTCAGCATGGATTAGTAATGTAAAATAATAGCAAGCACATGAATTGTACACTAATTTCATGAAAGCATATGGAAATTAAAATACATATTATCACATGGGGAGAGAGAAACTGAATAAAAATTTAACCAGTAAAGGTATTTAGGCCAGGTAGTGTGTGTTCCCAACTCTAGTACTAAAGAAACAAGTTTCACTTGAAATTCTGTGAGCTCAGGACTAGCCTGTCCTCTACAGTGAGTTCCAGGCCACCCAGGGCTACAAAGAGATGAGACTCTGTCTAAAAAAAAAAAAAAAAAAAAAAAAAAAGTGTATCCTTTCCCATTCTAACAACCCCTACATAACAACTTTTCTTGGTTATATAGAACATTATTTGTGTGAGACAGACCCGGTTTTGATTTTTTTTTTTTTTTTTTTTTTTTGACCTGACTCTTCAGTGTTGTCAAAGCTTTTATAGTTACAGAGAGCAGTGTCAGCCAACACCTCATCCAGCAGGAGTCTGTGCTTGCTCAGGTACACTCTAAAAAGACACATAACACCAGACCTTGCCCCCAGAGACACAATTTATGGGGTAGATAGACATTTTGAGAAGGGGCTAAGTGAAATAATGCATTATCAGTGGCACAAAGAGTGCAGGCAGACTATTAGTCTTGTTCTCAAAAGCCCATGTTACTACTTTTAAAATAAAGACAAATCTTGGGAAAACATAGGTCTGTCACAGCCAGAAACATTTAGAGGAAATCATGCCACTTAATACAAAATAGAGCTGAGATTAAGGTGACCTTCTAAGAAAAGCAACATGCTATCTTTGTCTGCTTCTTTCCTTACCAAAATTTTCATTACTTAATTCCCAGGTAAATGCTCAAGTGTTGAAGAAGAGCTGGCTACGGCGATGGGCTTCCAGCTGCCATCCATCCAGAACGCCTCCTGGAACACAACCAGGGCAGAGGGTACCGATCAGAACCACAAGCAGGCAAATCGGGAGCAGACAGGGAGGGGCACGGTGTTTATGGACCGTCCGCTTCCCAAAGGTTCCTCCGTATGTGCCTTAACACATGCATCACATTTAGCGCTCCTGGGAGCATCATTTGGAAAATCTGATCTGGCTACACAGAAATCACATACTGCCAGGACTAAAGGACAGGTTTGTCTGAGTGCAAAGACCAAAGCCATTCTTTCACACTGCATCCCAGATCTAACGGATTCCAGGGCCATATCAGTTAGACTAAGAGGCATCCAGATACACAGACTCACATAGCCACCAAGTGATAGTCTCTTAGCAACAGCTACATCTGCAGGCTTCATGTAGATGTCTTAGGCTTTCTCTTTAAAGTAATTTGTAATTGGAACACAATCTGTGAATTTCCTAAGTAACAAAATTGTATTTTTTTTTTTTCTAAATCAAAGTAGGGGAACGTGTGATGGTTAAACACTCTCATTCAACACCATTTCATTAAAATGTTCAAGCTCAAAATATGTCAAATATGGACAGTCTTGCTATCCTTAAAAATGATACATATTAGTTGACCTTACCAATGAAAATATCAAGATCTGTTGCTTTACTAATACAATTTATCTCAATCAATTATCTTGATATCATACACATTTCAGATGGTTCCTGATGTGCAAATGTTTGCTGTAAACTATGTGCAAGGCATTATTTTTATTTTCACATGTGTGTGTGTGTGTATGGTGTGTGCATGTATATGTGAGTGTGTGTCCATGTACATGCCATGGTACATGTATGTAAGTCAGAGAACAAATTCTACGAATCTCTTCTCTCCTTCCACCATGCGGGTTTCTGGGATCAAACTTGGAGCATCAGGTTTGTCAGCGAGTGCCATTACCTACTGAGTAACCTTGTCCTCCTGTGGACCCTACACAGTGTATAGTTTATCATTCTAAAAAGAGAAAAATCCTACTATTTATCAGAGTATAAAACAAGGCACTAAGCGTGTGTGGACAATGTAGTGCTTCCATGAAGTCTTGACCCATGTTCCATGTGGAGCTAGCGTTAGACCTGCCCTCCCAGCGGCAGCTCACATATTAAGCTTGTATGTGTAAGGACCAGAAAGGCTAGTCCTTGTGTATTGCGTAGGGCTGAGGTTTGCACCTAAGTCCTACCTGAACCTGCAATGGAAGGCATAAGCAGCAGTGACTGGAGAGTCAATCAGGTTTTTCCAGTCAACCTACACTGATCTCTGTAAAGTTTGCCCTTAGTTACTTTCACTTCCTTGATTACCATTCCCTCGGGCCTCCTTTTGTTCTTTGTCTGGCAAAGGGTCCTTACTGGAGTCTTTTTTTACAAATGATCATGACTTTCCAGTTCACCAGTAACAATTAGATTATATATGTATGTGTGTAGGCTCCAGGCATGGTAACCTGCAAGTGACAGACAAGCTGCAACAGGCGGACAAATGGATTTAAAGCTGTGCGTGAAAGGTTAAGTACAGACCAGAGAGGAGTGGGGAACTTGAAAGTATTATGGCCAGTGGAACAGTATGCATGGGGTGCTTTCTTTCTATAGTTCAAATCTTCATAGCAAAGTGTTATTTTAACACTTGACAAGGGGGGGGGGGCAGATATTAGCAATGAGGAATGAAATAGTGTGAAGTCGAGGGAAGCACCGAAGCAAGGACATGTCCACCCAAGTCATGCACTTATGGGATTGAGTCATGTTCTTAACGGAGTGAAAGTAGGAGATCAGTGAGAACATTGTCACTAGTCTACAAAATAGGATCATTTTCTTTCTTTCTTTTTACTCACTTTATATCCCAATTGTAGCCCCCTCCCTTCCGGTGCCACCCTCCATCCCTCTTCCTCTCATCTCCCCTCCCTACTCCTCAGAAAAGCAGACCCACTCCATCACATTAAAATTCATCCTGTCTACAAGATGTGCAGGGATGAAGATGGAGCAGAGATTGAAGGGATGTCCAACCAATGCCTGGTCCAACCTCAGAACCACCCGGTGGGAGAGAGCCAACACCCGATGCTATTAAGGATACTTTGTTATGTTTGCAGACAGGAGCCTAGCCTAGCTTCACCCA
The DNA here is from genome assembly GCF_903995435.1 of Acomys russatus. Classification (NCBI taxonomy): domain Eukaryota; kingdom Metazoa; phylum Chordata; class Mammalia; order Rodentia; family Muridae; genus Acomys; species Acomys russatus. The sequence goes on from NC_067162.1 coordinate 8,897,639, forward strand.
GCAGCTGATCAAAACAGATACTAAGACTCACAGCCAAAAATCAGACAGAGCAAGTGGAGCCTTGTGGAAAAGTTGGGGAAGATAAAAGGACACAGAGGGAAGAAGACTTCCACAAGAAGAGTCAACTAACCCAGGCTCAGGGGGACTTAGGAAGACAGAATCACTTTCTACCAAGGGCCAGGTAATAAGTAGTTCATACTTTGAAAGTTGTATAGTTTTTCTCATACTTACATCAATATGCACCACAGCTTGAAAGTGGCTGCAGATAAGGAACGGGGTTGGCTGCAACCTGACTCAGCTTTATCATCAAAATAGGTTGTCAAAGGAGTCACCATCTCTTTTGACAAACAAATATTTGTTTTCCTGATGGCCTCTGGCTCCTATGAATCCCTTGCTGCGACCTCATTTAAACACAGCTGAGAGTGTCCTATCTTTAGATGCCTTGCACCTTATACTGACAGTTTTTCACTATTTATTCTCAAGCTGCCCTTGGAAGGGGTTAGTGGCACTTTACAAGAAGGCCGCCCACTTGCCACTAGAACACTTTGTTATGAAAACGCCAGCCCGCCTTACTGTTTCACCATGTGCTATTTCCACGGTGAAGCCACATACACCCCAAGTGGCACTTGTCACCAAGGGCCAAATTGATAAAGCCACTCAGTGTTGCACTTTCAGCTCCAAAACAGTGAGTTGAATACACCTCTTTCTACGGATATAGTAACGAAGACAGGAAATAGATTGGCACATGTCTCTAAATCTTACAGCTCATGATAAAACAACAAAAATAACTGATTAGTTAAGATGTTTCATGGTTTTTAAATATCACCTTTATAAAGATATATGAGCAAACACACACACACATATGCACTCATGCATGCACACATACACACACATTAATGAAATAAAGTAATGTTTGGGGATGATTAAAATGACAGTTGCTCAGTTAACACAGTTATTCCCAAAGTAAGCAGCACCCATGTAAACATGTCTACACCGACTGATAGCAAGCATAAGGTTTGGGCCCACTAAGTAATGAACACTATCCAAGATAAATTAACTAAACAAAAATTAACTTAAAATGACATAAAAATAAATACAGAACACTTTGTATAGACTTTAACACACTTTAGAGTTGATAAGGGGCATGCGTACACACAGGGTGCCCACGTTAGATGGATTTTTCTAGGATTTTTTTCCTTTTTTGACATTTAGTAGAACTATTTTTGAGAACTGTTTTCATAAAAGTTCTTGAAAAATCTCAAGTAGGCCAATTCTGTGGGCGGACTTCCTGGAGACAATCTTTGGAAAACACAGCAATGAAATGTAACCTTCTGTCCAGGGACAATCGGTCAGGCCTGTTCCTCTAGAGCCATTCTTAAAGCACTTTCTTCAAACACTTAGGAAGGAAAAGGAGATTTTGCCAAGGTATTCTGCATAGGAAGGAAGTTGAAAATTATGGCAGAAAAGAGAAAGCAACTGATTAAATAACAATAACAAAAAAAAACTTAAAAGAAAGCATCAAGGAGGAAATAAAAAGAAACACAAGTTTTCACACTGATTGGATATTTTTTAAAAATTGAGGGTAAGTAAAAACTAAGCAAGTTGTCTAAAGTAAAGGCAAGAATTAGAAAGACCTGATTGTGGGGGAAAACTAGGAAACTTACCCTCACGATGCTATGGAGGGTACTTTAAGCTGTCCTTATCAGATGGAGAAGAGGCAAACAAAGCTCTCTTGTATTAGACCTTAGAACACACAAGAACTGGGGCTGTGGAGATGGCTGAAGAGGTTAAGAGCACTGGCTGTTCTTTGCAGAGGATGCGAGTTCAGTTCTCAGCACTCATACTGGGCAATTCTCAGCTACGTATAACTCCAGTTCCAGGCAATCTAAAACCCTCTTCTGGTCTCCATGCATATCTTTATAGATGTGGTGCATGTGCGCGCACGCGCGCGCACACACACACACACACACACACACACACACACACACACACGAAAAATAAATAAATCTAAAATACTGAAAATGCAAGGACCCATAGTGCCCACAAAACAATATAAAAATGTATTCCATGACAATAAGAAAAAAATGTCACCCAAGCTTTTAAAAAGAAAGTGAAATACAGTAAAGAATGGTAAGTTTATCTTTGTATCTTTTGCTGAAAATGTGACACTTCTATGATGAGAAATCTTATGCTTTTCTGGGAATGAAGGCGTAGGTCATTTAGAATATGCAACCCTTATTACGATACTCTCCTGTTTTAATGTTGTGTAAACACTGCTCTCCAATTGTGTTCCTGATGGGTCAATAAAGCAGCTTATAGCCAATTGCTGAGCAGGAGGGAGAACATGGCTGGATTTCCTGCCAGCCAGGGGAGGAGAAACTAGAAGAGAAAGGAAAGGGTACAGGCAGGGGCTTCAGGCAGAGGCAGGGGTGCAGCAGAGATGAAAGAGATTTGGCTGAAGCAAAGGAAGAACTAAAAAGCAAGAAACTTGGAGATTTTGGCAAAGATGGAGCCAGGATAACACAGAAAGTTAAGAACAGACTTAAACTGCTCAGGTTGTGTTTTAAAGCCTTATAAGCAAATGTTAAGGAGTCTCAATTATTTTTTGTGATAGCCAGATTAAGAGAGAAACTAAGAGAAACAAACGCTTTTATAAAAGTAACTTCAACACATAGTAAACACAAACAACATTCATAAAGCTGGTGTAGGACTTGGACCTAGATGGCTTTGTTTGTTTGTTTGGTTGGTTGGTTTTGTTTTGTTTTGTTTTGTTTTGTTTTGTTTTTTGTTTTTGTTTTTGTTTTTGTTTTTTTGAGACAAGGTTTCTCTGTGTAGCCCTGGCTGTCCTGGACTCACTTTGTAGACCAGGTTGGCCTTGAACTCACAGCGATCAGCCTGCCTCTGCCTCCTGAGTGCTGGGATTAAAGGCGTGCGCCACCACACCTGGCTAGACCTAGATGTCTTTATTACAGTCTCAACATACCGTCTCAACAATTAGGAAAAAAATTTCTAATTATATCTGATAAACTATGAGTATCAGTCAATAAAGTTGAGCTAATAAACTGAATAATATTTAATTCTACTGTTTTCAGGAATATCAAATTATAAATCAATAGCAAATAAAAATGACATAAATAGTGTTATAACTACAAAATGATTATTTAGCTGTCTTGGCATGAAAAAAGAAGTTAATATGGATTAATTAAAATACCTGTAAAATATGACTAGAGCATAATTATGAAAAGTATTGCATGCTTTCATAGGATATACATTAAATCTATTTTATTACTCATTAGTTACAAGAAGCTAAATATCCACTGAATGCATGGAAAAGTGAAATAAAGTATTAATAAGATACTAGCACGTCAATGATGCAGGAAAAGTGATTATTAAGACAGATGGTTCTTTGAAAGCAAGTGTGATGAAAATGAAAATGAAAATTCAAGTATACACCTATTAAAAATAAAAATGGATATCATGAATATAATTTGAATAAGTTATACATTCATGAAAATTTGTCTGAGAAATAATAGTCTAAGTAAATACAAAGTAGTCTCCCATGGTAGTGAAGTAAATCTAATTAAGATAACATCCTCAGAATGCACTAAAATCTAGATAACCTATATGAAATAGAAAGTCTCTGAATCCTTAATACGTGTTTTCCCCCCAAAACTTCAAGAAATTTGTGTATTACTGCGGTCATCTAAGATTACCCTAACTCAGGAGCATCAAAACCTGGTGCCAAAAATCATGATATAGTATCTCCCCTGAAGAAAACTATTACATTCTACTGAAATAGATGGAAATTCCCATAGTAAAATATAACAAATTTCACCCAGGAGAATGTCAAGAAAATAACGTTAAAGGACTAAATAGACTTTATGCTCAAAATGAGGAAGATCTGGACCCAAGAACAACTCATGTGATCAGACACATTCATAGAAGAAAGAAGAAAAGCCGTGTAATTTGCCTTTGTGGGTAAAGAAAGCACTTGGTAAGTTAACATAAATTCCTGAAAAGGACAGTCAAAATTGCTCTGAAGAAGGGCAGTAAGACACAGAAAAACAGGACTGGCAGACATGACTATGTAGCAAAAGCTTAGCGGTGGAAGGATTAAAAACATAACACAGTGGCCTAGAACCACAGGTTCAAAAGACAAAACCGGGGGGACATGTAACGGGGAAATGGCGGGCTTACATAAGTGTTTCGGTGAAGGGTCTGAACTGCCTTGGCTTGTTGGTCACAGCTGACACGACTGTACAGCAGGCAATTACAGCACTTGTGTCCACACTGAAAACCTGCTTTCTTAAATGTACTCTGGTTTGGATGTTGTCTGAAACAGGGTCGCATATTCTAAATGACCTACACCCTCATTCCCAGAAAAGCTATTATTAAAGAGATTTGTTTGGGCTTTTTACAAAATGGATGTCATTTCAGGTCTCTGGCGCACACTTTTTTTTTTTTTTTCACATGCAGTCCAATGGGACATGCATTCAGGACAGTTCTTGGGCGGGTGGGGGGGGGAGGAGCAGGGAGGGAAGATAACTAAATCGGGCAAAGGAATACAGCCACTCTTGAGAGGTTTTTGTAGCAGTCCAAAGCTGAGAGGACCCTTGAATATTCTTCCTCTTCAGGAGATGGAGGTCAAAACTTTTATAAGTAGCCTCTCTCTTCCCTCACTCCCCCTCTAGGTGAGTTGGAGGAAGGAGTGCAGTGAGAAGGGTGTGTCTTCTTGGGAAACAGGAGTGTGGCATCTTTGGCTATTGCCTTGAGATTAGCAAGCCAAAGTCCCAACGATTGGTATAAAATGTTCATTACTCTTGCGGGAAACAGCCACACGGCTCCATTCAGGAAAGGAAGAAATAGGCACCCTTCATCAAGGCAATTTGATCCTAATGTGATGGTGACGGATGAAACATACACTCACTTGGGTAAGACATAAAGCTCCCCTTTAAACAAATGTTGAGGCAGAGGACTGAAGTAAAGTAGACATGGAACTACTCCTGGACAAAAGTCTGGATGCTAAAAGAAGACCTTTCCAATCGGTTCTTGGGATTGATTTAAAAACACTCTGGCAATGAAAGGGTAAAGCGAGGAGTGTCTGTTTACTGTGCACCTCAGACAGGGCAGATTCCCCACCACATCTGGGTGTGGTGGCTGCAGCAGCTTCCCACTCAGGTCTGCTGCAGATGTGTACAGATTGCCCAGCCTGGTGCCCCTATTTTACCCCAAAGCCATCCTGAGTTAGTAGCAAGCTTACTGTCAACATTTCAGTCCCTCCCTCCACTGTCCAGTGACAGCCTGACCCCAGTTCACTTCTGGGAGGGTCTGAACTGTCTTGTAACCCTAAAGACATTACTGCCCAAGTCCTCGCTACCCTCACGCCCTTCTGCCACATCTCACAGCAAGACCCTACTCAGTGGTGGAAACTGAGGACTCTAAGGGAGAGGACTGCTGTGACCTGAAGGCTCGCGGTTTTCCTCTTGCTTTAGCAGACTGCCTGAGCCAGACATGGGGAGGAAGTCAGAAACGTGGCGTTCCTAGTAATATGGTTTACTTCCTAAAGCCATCAGCCATTAGAAGAAACATATTGATGAGAACTAAGTATATGAATTTTAAAACGATGGGATTGGGGGCGGCTAGAAAGATGGCTCAAAGATTAAAAGTACTTTCTTTTTGTAGAGGACCCACATTTGGTTCCCAGCACCTATAGTGGGCAATTCACAGACATTTGTAACTCCAGCTCCAAGGGACCCAGTGCTCTCTTCTGTCCACAAGCACCTGCACTCATGTGTACATATCACACACACACACACACACACACACACACACACACACCATATTCCATATAACATATAGTATATGTGTAGTCTAAAAATAATAATAAATATTTACAGTAGCTGGCCAGGGAATATTATAAAGATCGATCAAGAAATGAAAGGTAATACAGTTCTGTGTGGATGGGCATTTCCCAGGCTTTTACTTCTTGGCTTTGTGATCATCTCTCTCTCTCTCTCTCTCTAAAAAATGTATGAAAGTGCTCTAACTTTCCAATTTCGATCTTAACTTGGGATTCTCTTTCCTGAGGAGCCTGTGCAGTTCACTCTTAGTTGTCAACTTGATTAACCTGTAAGCAATGAAGAGAAAGACCTATGGAAAGGTCTGGAAGGTTAGTTCTGTTAAGGAATACTAAGGAGGGTAGACTCCCCCGACCCCAGAGTAGGTGATACCTCCCTGTGGTGGTCTGAGGGAGAGCTGTTTTTTAGCTGAGTGCCTTCTCTCTGCTGGGGAATACATCTACCCTGCTGCTGTCAGCCTTCGGTGACATTGGACCCAGCTTCTCCCGTCTTCCAACATGGACTGAAAAGGAACCGTCCAGACCGTCATTATCAGATTGGCACTTCATTATCAAAGACATGTGGTCTGAGCAGTCATCTCTCCAGTGTTCAGGGTCCATTAAACTCCCTAGTCTTAACTGTATAAGCCAAGCTGACAACTCCCCTTTGTAATCGTGAGTCATCCTGTCGGTTCTGTTCTGTAGAGAAACCAGATGAAGACAGAGCCCAAACACTGCAGAAGTTTAGGTCTGTGAGCCTGATCCTCACATGCTAATACTGAGGTGTGTTACCAAGCAACCCTGAGTGAAGACCTGTCTCCCAACTCTCTGTCTGATCTGGTCTTCCCTGTTCCTTTTGTGTGTATGTGTGTGGGGGGAGGGGGCAGGGAGAGGCACAATTGCTATCACAGCTGGTTCAATTTTTTCATAAAGAGAATGGTAAACTTCATACAATATATAAATTAGCTATGAATATGCATGCAATGTAATGTTGTGGGCAGAGGGAGAAGCAACTGTACATGGACACATGAGTAATAAGTAATATTGAATGCACGTTTTTCAAAATAGAGGATACTCTGGACAAAAGTCGCACTGAAGGCTGGACGTAGAGGATGGATAAAGTCTGGATAGAGAGAAAAAGGCCAGTGTATGAAACCACTGTACCATTTTCTTTAATGATGCCACTGTCTGAAGAAGCACTGCAGGAAGTCAAGAGATTCAAGTGTGGACAGGAAAAATGGCACCAGGTTGTCTGTGGCCTTTATAACCAAACTGAAGAATCTGATTGAATTGTGTTAGCCAGTAGGAACTAGTCTAGGGTCCCTCAGACAATGATGTTGCATACCAGTTACATGTGATGGGAATTCAGCGTAGCAGTTTAAAAATTCAGCGACGATAAAACCCCAGACCAGAAGTTTACTTATCAGATAAACTATGGCTCTTGGGTAATAAACAGCCCTTCTACTTGAATGAGTTGTTTTACAACTCCTGGTTATCCATGATCATTCTGTATGGGCGGGGCGGGGCTGGTGCTGTCGGTAATGAAACCATGAGAGTTTAGCTGACTGTATGTGAGGTTACATGCTAACGGTTAACTCCCAACACATAGGATCCACAGAAGCTTCTATCAGGATGACTTTTGGTTGCTGCCTCCATATCTAAATTTTCAAATATCCGCTGCATCCTATTTTTCTGCTTTTTTTTTTTTTTTTTTTTTTTTTTTTGCGGTCCATGCTGAAGCTAGCTATTAACCTTTCTACAGATCCATCCTCAGTATTTCCGGCTCATGTTGCCTTCAGAAATCACAGTAAAGATAAAACTAGAAAAGATTAGTCTTGAAATGTATCATAAATCTCTCCTCCACCCAGAGCTCTCTTCTGTCTCGCTAGCATTCCCTTCTCGTTTTTATAGAAATGTTATTCTAAGAACCAAACAAGGAGAACCAGGAGTGGGGTCCTGTCCTTTCCTATTCTTGCAGATTGATTTCAAGATGCCTCACTCTTATTACCAAACCCTACAGATACTCAAGTTTCTTGTATAAAATGATATTTTAAAATACCTCTAGATTACCCATAATACTGAATGCAGTCTACATGATATAGAAATGAATACACTAAAATGTCCAAGAAATAATGAGAAGAAGGAGAAAAATCTGCGCACAGTCAGATGTGTCCCCCAAATCTATTTGATCTGTGGTTATTGAATCACAGTGTTGTAAGGGTCGACTTTCTACAGCAAGCAGGAAGTGAGCCAGAGGTTTTTTTAAGTACTTGAATAAGTTGTTCCAGCTTCCTTCAGGGATGAACAGCCAAGAGGAGAGATAGTCTGCATTCCACTCCTACAATACTTTATTACACCGCATTATCTACCACCCCCTAACTTCTCAGGACTTTCTGAGATTGGCTCCCCACTCAGAAAGGGACACTGTGCAGAAGAAAGGAGTGAAAGCAGTCATCTTGTTGTTTCTGACCCACCAATTCAGAAGAGGGACTTCCCATAAATATATTCTAGCCAGAAACGTATGAATAGAATGGCTTTGCTCAAATGTTCTGCGGGGGAAACGTATGATTCTGGATAGAAAATTTTCTGCGAAGAAGCCAATTATGGATACTTCCCACGGTTATATTTCCCTGAGAAGATTAGAAAATTAAATTAAATACTTCCTAGATTTTACATTTTCTTTTAAAATCACATTATAATTTAAATTCCTTATTTTAGCTTTAATTATGTACATGTGCACATGAGTGCAATGCCTAGAGAGGCCAGAAGATGGCATCAAATCCCCCCAGACGTAAGTTGCAAGTGGCTGTAAGGCAACTAACCTGGTTGTTGGGAACCAAATTTGAGTATTCTGTAAGAACAGGAAGCACTGTTAACAGCCTCCCCGCAACCATGATGGAAACTATAATAATTTCAGAAGTGCATAAGCAGGCAGCAAACTTGGGTGTTGGTTTATTAATAACTTGTATGTGATGGTAATAATCTTGTTTTTTGTTGGTATCTGAACAGGAATTCAGAAAAAAAATTGCAGCTCAGCAAAATGATTTTGAAAGGGGAAAGTACACACAAGAGCGAAGTCTCACATTAATAACCTCTTCCTACAGAAGAGTAGTTTTGTTGTCCCAGTGGTGACTATTTAGAATTTGAAAAAAAAATTTGTCTACAAGACTCACATGTCATCTGGCATTATTTCAATAAATGTGTACATTTAATTATAGTCTGTGCACAGTATACTGCCAGCAGAGAACAATCTACTTGGCCTCAGCATCCACACAATGGATCATTATCTGGGAACAGTACGGATCCTAAGGAGAAAACTCCCTGCAGGAAAAGCCCTTAGTCGAGCCGCAAATGACGCAGCTGGAGCACTCACAGAAATACTGCACAAGGCTACCTGAAAAGGAGTTTTCTTGCACAGCTAGGAACCAGTCAAGTGCTTCTCTTGAGAGAAGTGTTTTCTCAGTTTTCAGTAGAAACAGAACACACAACGGATAAAGGGGTGAACGGTGTGTTAAGACTCTAGTTGCCTCACTATAGCTCCTTCAGCCACTCAAGACTGCTCGATTGAAATCTTAGCAAGCAAGTGACAGGGGCAGAAAAGAAAGTGTGTTTCCCACTCATAGGTAGCATTTTGGCATCTGGACTACCAATGGCATAAATACACAAGTAAACGGCTTCTTGGGATCACTAATCACTCTGATTTATTTTCCTATTATTAAAGAGCAATATGAAGAAATGCCTTTGTTGTTTAGTTTTCTTTTAAACACCAACTGTCCCGGATAGTTTTATGTCAACTTATCATAAGCTAGAGTCATTAGAGAGGAGGGAACGTCACCTGAGAAAATGCCTCCCTAAGATCGGAATGTAGGCAAGCCTGTAGGGCATTTTCTCAATTAGTAATTGATGGGGGAGGACCCAGCCCTTTGTGGGCTGGAGAGCCTGGGTCTTATGAGAAAGCAGGCTGAGCAAGCCATAACAGCACTCCTCCATGGCTTCTGCATCAGTGCTTGCTGCCAGGTTCCTGCCTGTTTTTAAGCTCCTGCCTTAGCTTCCTCCACTGGACTGTGGCTCAGGATATGTGAGCCAAATAAGCCCTTCCCCCCCCCTCCCCGCCCGAGTTGCTTTTGGTCATGATGTTATATTCCAGAAAGGGTACCCAGAACTAAATGAAAGGACACCAAGTGAAAGGCTACTAAACTTATTTTCCTTTAAAGAATCTCTGCTCCTTTTTGTGGAAATTAATCAAACATGCCAACGCCTATGAGAAACTGAAAGGAATAAAAATTTTCAGGACATCTCACAGAATTTTCAAAGCAACAATCCAAAGGAGTTTGAAGGAAGAGGGGAAGGAAAGAATGGAGGGAGGGAGGGAGGGAGGGAGGAGAGATGGGGGAGGGAGGGAGAAGGAAGGGAGGGAGAGAGAGAGAAAGAAGTAATGCTTCAATGGGATATAGGTACTCTGCCATACATAACTCAACATAGGACATGTCAGGTGGGAACTGGTTCCACCCGATATCACAAATGTCAACATGTAAATGTACAAATCCATGGCCATGAGAGGTAAAGGGGAGCCTGTGGGGTAAATCAGGGTGTAAAGGTACTTGCAACCAAGCCTGGGGGCCTGAGTTTAGTCATCTGGACCCGTGTGGTGAAAGAAAAGGCAAAGGTATTTTTTTTAAAGCGAAAAGGAAGTTGGAACAAGAATTCGCAACGAGGCAGGAGTGAAATGGAAGAATATTTGCTACAGTGAAGTAATCTTCAAACTGCCCAGTGGATGAGGAAGATTGTCTCTCTCACACGAAGCATGTCTCAGCAGCGAGGTCTGGAATATGACATGGGGGAGCTGTTAAATGGTATTTTGTCCTTGTCACTTCACATGTCCATGGACGACACCCAAAGGCTTGGTTTCCACGCACTAGGAGGCAAGTTGGGTCAACCGTGTAGCCCTCCCTACAGGAGGCTCCTAGAAAACCTGCTCTCCGAGAGAAGAGTCAGTACAATGGTGAAGGAAATGTCCAAATACCCAAGTTGAACTAAGTAAACTAAGTAACCCCAGGCACTTCGTTAGTTTGTTAGTAACAAACAGGGTGGCAACACATAAAGACACTTTCTGATCACATTTTATGGATGCTTACTTTATAACCAACACATAAAGCCATCTCCTGGAAGCTGCTTTACAACAATGGTTCTCATCAAGTGTCTGAGAGAAGCAGCCACCTCAAACGTCTCAGATATTTGAACCAAAGAAATGCAACCAGTGACATAATATTTATCCCACAGAAAGCAGCGCCTGAGCCTGGGGAGAGCACACTGATGGGCGTGCTCTCGGTCCTCCACACATATGGTCATACTTCCCCCTCCAGCTACAAAAAGGCATCCTATCAAGACAAATCAACACACTGGCTTCCAAGGCACATGGCCTCAGTGGTCTCCCTCACAGGATCCTACAGCTTTATGAAGCCACGCACTGACAGAACGGCAATGGAAACGGAAAATAAAACCAAAATGAAAACCTAAGCAGCTGTCTCCCTTGCACTATGGCAGCACTGCAGATAGATCGCAGCGTAGGTGCCTGCATGGAGAAGGCGTCTTTTGTTCTTTTTATGCCAAATGGCAATGCAAATAGATTCATTCTGTGTTGGTTGTTATTGTCCTAATTTTATTACCAGGAAAAAAATCTTTCCCTATATGCATGTTACCCATAATATCCTCTTTTTTCCAGGGAGAGAAGTTATAGGTTAGCCCCAGTTTATAATTTTACTGTTCATTTAATTTCCTTTAACACTTTAAAGTGTTCTGTGACTGCTTTGACTTGTCAAAACTGAGCCATCCATTTCAAGCAGAACTCATCAAAATGACAGCACCAATGTGTCTCATAATATACTACAGAGGAAAAGGCAAGCCCAACTGTTATAAAGACAATGTGTGTCCACACTAATTGTACTCTGTAACACACTGGTTGGCATTCGTGTAGTAGTTTAATAATCTATCTTGGAATGCAATCAAGTAGAAATTGAAAAATAAAGGCAGCATTCGAGATAAACATATTCCTGGCCCAAAAGAATAAAGAAACATGTACTTGAAAATACAGTAAGAAAAGCCTCTTATGTCCAAAGGTAGAAATCCCCCCTGAAGCTTCCAACACACCTAGTTCCACACACTTCCCACCAGGCTTAGCTTGAACCTCGACACAAGCACACACACCTCGAATCATTCGTCCCCTTCTTTACAAAATCCAGGGGAAAGATTTCTCATTAGCCAAGCCCTGACTCAAGCACAAATACTCATTTCACCTGTAATTTTGGAACCATGCGTATTTTGAAGTGTGAATGCTGCAGCCCACTGGTGTCTAGTGACCTGTCCCTAACCAGTCAGCAAGTAGATTAGGTTTGACCTGTTTACCCATAATCCACTCTGCTCAAAACACACTGGAAGTGATGACAGTCTTCCAGGTGATTCTGAGTTGAGCTCTGGCCTCCTGAATGCCTGGGAAAAAGACACCTGCCTTGGTATTCAGTATAGAGAAACAAGCTGTCAACAACAGCATCAACTAAACAATGGTTCTATCAAAAAGTCTTATACCCTACAGCCCAGGCTATTTAATATCAGTGGGACCAACCCTTATACCAATTTCTCCCATTGTGGTGACATTAGATCATTTTTGTTCATGTAAACTTCCGTGACCTCTACTTAATTATTTGTGTGTATTTAATTATCATGAGTATGATTTTCCTTTTCTAGTTTATCTTTCTTTTCTCGTGTGTGTGTGTGTGTGTGTGTGTGTGTGTGTGTGTTTGAACAGGGTCTCACTCTATAGCCAGTTACTGACCTGTAACTCACTAAGTTTAAACTTAGAGCAATCCTCCTGTCTCAGGCACCCAAGTGCTTGGGTTACAGGCATGAGGCACCACGCCTGGCTGACTTTCTCAACTGGTGTTGCATCTTTTGCTCTCCCTTGGTGCCTTATTACGAGAGGCACAGTCATCTAACACAATTAACAGAGAAATGCACAAGTACATAGAAAAACCTGTAATTTCCATGGGTATTTGGACATGACACTAGTTAACTACATTTCTTCAGTGTGTTCAAGAGACAGAGGGGGGAGAGGCAGTGTCAAGGCGGGTGATAAAATAGGGCAGATTACACTAGCAAACGCAAACAAACACAAATCAAAAAATATGTAGAGCATAACGAAATATCATTTATGTGATGCTTGACCATCTGGGCCTGCTGTTTTATGGGACGAGCGAATGAGAGCTTGCCCTGGAGCCCTCTGAGGTGGTCCTTTTAACAGCAGTGTTTGGGACCCACACAGACTGGCTGTACAATAATGTGGCTGCTTTCCATCAGACCCGTCAGTGTAAATCCAGCCAGCCCTGCAATAGATGTGTTGTAAGGACAACGCCCTGGAGTATAGTCTGCTGCAGGCTTGCTGTCATTAATTCTGCCAATTCCTTGTGCTTCATAGATTTATACTTTTCCCAGCAAGTGGGAGAATGACAGGAGGTGGACTTCTGATGAGAAGCCATCCATCCCTGAGCATGTGGCGGGTCACTTTTGACTACATACTGTCATACTGAATGGTTTACCAGAGATATTGCCAAGTATGGACATTAAATATAATCACATTATTCATGAAGAACAGGAAGGAAGGGAGGGAGGGAGGGAGGGAGGGAGGGAGGGAGGGAGGGAGGAAGAAAAAAGGAAGGAAAGAAAGGAAAGAAGAAAGGAAGACTTTTTCTATCATTGTGAAAGGGGACGAACAAAGAGACAACAAATTTGAGGAAAAAATAGAAATAAAATTATGCATTTTATATAAAACACTGATGATATGAGATGGATGAGTGGCGTGAAATACTACCTCAAAGCATCCATCATGGTGAGCACCTTTTGCTGATAAACAGTGAGGAAATATCACCCTCACTCCCAACCTACCAAGACTGAATTCTGTCAACAAACTGTAACGAGCCAGGCAATGGACGCCTTCCAGCATCTCCAGATAAGAGCTCGTCAGGCAAACACCTTGCTTTCTACCTCCAGAGACTCTAGGGAGAATATTCAGTCAAACTTGACACCCATGTAACTGTGGTGCTATTGAAATGTTCAGCAATAGAAAGGTAATTTATAGGGCAATATGTTTCACTGCCAGTGTTGCTGAATAGAGATACAGAAAGGCTATTTACTATATTTATCTACTTTTACATATACATATGTATTTATAGTTATAAATACTTAATATATAGACATCTTAAATGGTTTCAATAAGAAGTAATGAGACTACATATGTAATGAATCTAGAGCAGGCTTTTTGGGTAATAGTTATCTTACAGTTTTTTTTTTCTTTTATTTTTGAGATTATATTTCAGTTACATCATTTATCCCTTCCCTGTTCCCCCTCAACCCTTCCATGTATTCTTGCTTGCTCTCTTTCAAATTAATGACTTCTTTTTCACTAATTGTCATTGCATGCATATATACATATATACATATATACATTCCGAAACAACACCAGAGATTTCAAGCTGATAAATATATAATATATATATATATATATATATATGGATAGTGTGTATATATAACCTTTTTCAGTACACACACACACACACACACACATACACACAACTGCTGGGCTGCTCTTTGAGGATGGCTGCTACTCTCAGCATTGCTTGGTTGTCTGCAGTTCTTTGTGTAGGGCTGAGGTCCCATGGTTTCACCTTCCACACTGGCATGCCTACTGCTGTCCTTGTTCAGCTCATCTCAGGACAGTTGTGTCAGTGACATTTCATGGGTATAGTTTTGCCGTCACTAGGAGGCCCAGTCTCACAGGAAACTCCTTGATCCTCCAGGTTTTTACAGTCTTTCTGCCCACTCTTCCAGAATGTTCCTGGAGTCTTAGATATGGGAATGTTTTGTAAATATACCCAAGTACACAGTAAGACTCTAAAACGTGATTATAGAAACTTTAAATGGTGTACGCAAATTTAGAATTTCTGACTTATGTTACAAATAAGCATTTCTGAAGAAAAATATTGATGTATTTCATATGTCTGGACACTCCATATTCAAAGTATGCTATCATTTCTGTGACTAAAAATAAGGATCCAAATGAGATCCACAATAATATAATCAAATAACTCCACAAAAATACTCATTAAATTTTTATAGACTTTTCTCTGTCATATGAATTTGCATCCTACCTACAATACACTTCAGTTAAGTATAAGAAGCATATCACAACAAGCAAACCCAAGAAAAGACCCTTATAAAATATTGGGATAACTATATAACGAAATGGCAGACACAAATATCTCAGCTGAAGAGTTACCCAAGATCTACAAATCTAATATGAATCATCTACAATGTCTACATTTTGCGTCTATAGACAGAACGCAGCTGAGGGATCAAATGCTTTGTGATGATTCATTTTGCTTACTTGTCTGGCTGGATCATAATTCACAGCTACAAAAAAAAATATGAAATGTAGGTCGGGGGGAAAAGTTGATCATTAACTCCCCTAGACTATAGCGAGCATAATCAGGACACTGACTCTCTGTCTTTGGTAGGGATGAACTACAGACGAAGCTCAGAGTGTGAAATCTCGGGTGCTCAATGCATGGGCAGACCGAAGGAAATGATGAGGAACTACAGAATGAACTGGTGTGAAAGGTAAACAAACTCAGGATCTCCTCTGTGTGTTATAAGAGGCATTTAGCCAAAGAATAGCTATCCAATGCAGGAAAGTGTCGACTGCTGTAGGACACTGGGTTGTAATTATACTGAAGGGTAAAAGAAAGCCGGAGAAAGGCTGTAGGAAGCAGACAGCTATGATCAAAGCAGGGAGTACGGTGATGAGGTAAGATACCAAAGACATAAGCAAAGTATCTAACTTGGATAACTGTGGTTGCTTGATAGTCTAGGGAAATGTAATGTATGTATGTATACATATATACATATTCATGACAAATTGTTTCATTGGTTATGCAGTTACAACCAGAGAAGTGATCTTGTGAGTATTGCTCTCCATAAGGCAATGTTATATATGTTAAATATTATGAGGTATAACATGTTATAAATTGCAATAACACACATACACACACACACACACACACACACACACACACACACACACACAATCTCATTGCATGCCTCTTGTTTTCAATGCCCAAAGGCATTAGTACTGACCCAAAAAGAGGGATTCTACTGAATTTTTACCTGGATGTAAATTTGTAAAAGAAAAAGGGTAATTTTACTACAATTTATTCCAGATAAAATAAAACATCACACCAGAAGATGGAATGAGCTCCCTTGTTCATGAATTGGGACAATTAACATAGTAAAAATGGCTATCTTACCAAAAGCAATTTACAGATTCAATGCAATCCCTGTCAAAATACTTACACAATTTTTAAAGACATTGAAAGACCAATTCTCAACTTTATATAGAAAAACAAAAAACCCAGAATAGCTAAAACAATCCTGTACAATAAAAGATCCTCTGGAGGAATCCCCATACTTGATCTCAAACTGTACTATAGAGCAACAGTGATTAAGACAGCGTGGTACTGGCACAGCAACAGGCTGGTTCAACAATGGAATCAAATTGAAGACCCAGAAATGAATCCACACACATATGGTCACTTGATTTTTGACAAAGAAGCCAAATCTATTCAATGGAAGAAGGATAGCATCTTCAACAAATGGTGCTGGTCTAACTGGATGTCTACATGTAGAAAAATGCAATTAGACCCATATTTATCGCCATGCACACAACTCAAGTCCAAGTGGATTAAAAAACCTCAACACAAAACCAGAAACACTAAATTAGTTAGAAGAAAAAGTGGGGAAGAGCCTGGGATTCATTGGCACAAGAGACAACTTCCTGAATAGAACTCCAACAGCCCAGGCCTTAAGGTCAACAATTAATATACAGGACCTCATGAGGCTGAGAAGCTTCTGTAAGGCAGGAGACACTGTCAACAGAACAAAGTGACAGCCTGCAGACTGGGAAAAGATCTTTACCAACCCTACATCTGACAAAGGTCTAATATCCAAAATATATAAAGGACTCAAGAAAGTAAACACCACCAAACCAAACAACCCAATTAAGAAATGGGGTTCAGAATTAAACTGAGAATTCTCATCAGAGGAATGGCTAATGGCTAAGAAATACTTAAAGTGCTCAACGTCCTTAGTCATCCGATAAATGCAAATCAAAATGACTCTGAGATTCCATCTTATATCTATCAGAATGGCTAAAACCAAAAACTCAAATGACAGCATATGCTGGCAAGGATGTGGAGAAAGGGGAACACTCATTCATTGCTGGTGGGAATGCAAGTTTGTACAACCACTTTGGAAATGTATCTGGCACTTTCTCAAAAAACTGGCAGTAGGGCTACCTCAAGACCCAACTATTCCACTCCTTGGAATATACCCAGAAGATGCTCCACCACACAACAAGGACATATACTCAACCATGTTCATAGAAGCCTTATTCATAATATCCAGAACCTGGAAACAACCTAGATGTCCCTCAGTCAAAGAACAGATAAAGAAACTATGGTACATTTACACTATGGACTACTACTCAGCTATTAAAAACAAGGAAATCCAGAAATTTGTGGACAAATGGATGGAACTAGAAATGATGATACTGAGTGAGTTAATCCAGAAGCAGAAAGACTCACATGGTATATAGTCCCTTACAATTGGACACAAGCTCAAAAGGGATGTCCCATGAAAGTCTTCATTCACCAGGAGATTGGTATAGATGTGAGGACAGCCTTTTGGGACCCTATATGAGAGAAGTATGAGAGAATGGGAAAATAGAAGGACCCAGAGGGTCCTAGAAACCTATAAGTAGAACATCATGATGGGCGGATATGGACCCAGGGTGGTCTGCTCAAACATCTGCACTAACCAAGGACAATACATGCAGTAAACACTGAACCCCTACTCAGATCTAGCCAATGGGCAGGACAGTTATGTGGAGAGTAGGGAGTGACTCAGACATGAACTCTGGTGCCCCATATTTGACCACTTCTCCTTGGTGGAGAGGCCTGGTGGCACCCAGAGAAAGAATAAGCAGGCTACCAAGATGAGACTTGATAGATAGCCTATGACCAAATAATGGGGGAGGAGGTCCCCCTCGGTTTTAGACCTAGGGGAGGGGAATAGGCTGAAAGTGGGAGGGAGGGAGGAACGGCTGGGTACAAGTGAAAGGAAAACAAGTAAGATGTAATCTGAATAAATTAATTAAAAGGTTAAAAATTTGAAAAAATAAAACAGCACTTACCCACTGCAATATTCTCACCGTCAAGAGAGGAACTGACATAGCTATGAGCAAAGGCAATGTCATATTTGTTTTGCCTGAGTGCACACTCTGGGGAAGACAGGCGAGCCCAGCCCTGCACAACAACGGTGTGCATTAGAGGAAGAGGGTGAGCAAAAATGCTGAGGAAGTTCTTGGGCTGGGGAAGGCTTTCTGGAAAAAGCAATGTAAGTGGAGCTGAGACCTTCAGGGCAAGAAGACACTCACCGAGACACTTTCAAGCTGAACTGGACACATATCCAGGTCAAAGGATACAAAAACGGTATTTCATGTAGCTACAGACTAAGGTTGGCATACAGAATAAGACAGACACTAGAATGTTTTGTTCATTGTCACCTTCGCAGACAAATGGTTTGGATCCCATTTTTTATCAAATGGACAACTTTGTGCTTCTTCTTTTGTCACACGTGCCTCAAGAGCTGCAAGTTATAAAGCCACTAAAACTACAAACAGGAAAGATACATCAGGATAGCCAAGCAACCTTCTGTCATGAAGAGCTCAAAAAGTGATATTATCTAATTAAAAATTATGTCCAAAATACTTGTTTAAAAGGAAAAGTGGAGCCACAAGTATCTCTAGTGGTCAGAGCACCAACCTAGCATGTTCAAAGTCTTGGGTTCCCGTGGCCACTGCTAAAAATAAAAACCAGAGGAAGGAGCAGAGCGCAGCGCCCCCACCCCTCCCCTCTGCTCCCTGACTGACTCTTGGTTATTCATGGAAATGAGCACACCTGAGCTATCCGTTGATCTCGGCATAGAGGTCTGAAAGTGATGGCAAATTGAGAGACAACATTCACTAGCACCCACTAACATGGAAAATGGTGTAAGGATCAGGACTTTGAGACTCCCAGACTGCTAGACTTACTCACAGGCATAAATCCTTCCTGTGTGACACATCAGTGAAAAACACAAGTCAACAGGAACTGCATCCAGGCTGAACTGAAACTTGGTGGCCTGCTTTTCTTATGTTTACTTGCTACATATGGTTATGGCATAAAGAAATAAGATTGCCAGCCATCATAAATAGAAAATAAATTTATCCTTTACTACATGGGAAATTAAAACTCACCCCCTATGTGGGCTAAGAGAGTCACAACAATCCCATCTATTTCGTGTGCCCTTCCCCAAGTCCCTTTACCAAGGTGGGCTTTCTACTTCTCTCCTCAAATCAGCTCAAGCATGCCCAGGCATTACAAGTTATGACCGAAAAGATGTGTGTGTGCCAAGGCTCGGACTTAAAAGTCCTCTCCTTTCTGTTCCCGTCAAAATGCTTCTACTGGCACACAAGAGAACTCAGCTGGGACAATGAAGCTTGAAACAGTACAAAGGTCATACCTGCCACCTCCATGAGCCCAGATGGAAATGAAAATTTCTACAATAAACCCAAGTAAGAAGAATAAATCATGGAATCAAACTACAAAACTACAGTACATCTAAGACTACTCTCTATGACCTAAAGTGAGCATCTATATGTACAAAAGTGACGTACTATACATTTTAGAAATGTATCTGAAATAAAATATTATCCTAATATTTTATTATCCTAAAATTTCTATTTTAAATTATTTAGGTTGTATTTGGGGACATTTTCACCAACATAGAAATCTCTTGCAAAGGCCATATAGCTTGGCTAATCTTACGATCAGTACAATTATATTACTAAAATATACCCAGTCTCTAATATGTGTATAACTTAAGGAAATAAATAGACTTGTTATTCATGGATAGTTTAAGAAACAACTTCATTAGAATGGACAGCATTCCAGAACTCAGATTGTTTTTATTCAAATACCACCTAAGATGCATCTTCTTTGGTCAGTATTTAAACGGCTCTAACACCATCCCTTCTCATAGTTCCCCTCAAACTCATGGTGCCAAACTCTGTTTCCTGCAGCCTGTGTAATTCTTTCTCATACTAAAGAACTCTTGTAAATCAAAGGTATCGTGCTTTGTTCCCACAACACCCAGGAAATCAAACATTAGTTCCATGGGCCTATAAAATCAGGAATTTTCTGATACAGTTCTGTTAAAATTAAGAGAACTAACAGAATTAAAACCTCTGGATCAATTTTGTTGAACCCACTTCTATAGTTGATAGACACTATTAAGAGATGGTTCACGGTGCCAGAAAGAGGAAAGAATGACCTATAGTCTACTTCCAGATAGCCTTAGCCGAAGAAGCCACTAGTGGCTGTTGACTGCTCAGCGCTAAATGGGACATCTACATTAAACCTCCACTGAGGCCCAGGGAATGGTACCCAAGAGAGGAAGGCAAGGTTGTAAGGGCCAGAGGAAGGGGAGGAGTCCTGAGAACATTGTCTTTTGGACGTGTCCTGGCTGCCGCAATCATGCACACATGTTGTCCGTGGCAATCTGCACAAGAGAGACATGAAAGCAGGAGTGTGCCTGGTTGAGAATGGGAGCAGAAAGGGTGTAATGGGAGATTAATATGATCACAACAAATCATATGCATGATTGTAATTGTCAAATAAATTACATTTTCTTTCAACTTAAATATTTATATACTTTAGTGATAATGTTTAATTTTAACATTTCAATACTCAAATTCAGAGTCTGTTAACGTGTGCTTACAAAACAGATCCCAAACATACAGGTGTTTCTTTTCCCCATCATGCAACCAAGCAATCCCACAGGGGACACCAGTGGAGTGACTGGCAACCCAGTATACTTCTGAGGCTGCCTACTTGAGACAATGTCAGAGCTGATGTGTTGGTGATTCAGTTCCACGGTCATACCCAACTTCTGACACCGTAGACAAGTCTGGCCCTCTGGCGTTCCTGGAGACCTGCCTACACTTTAGAGTTCCAGCATCCCTAATCAGCCAAGCTGATTTGCTACAGCAGCACTCAGAATGCCAGGAAACATATTTACTAGTTCATTGAGAAGGATATTTTAAAGACCAAACAACCCTTTAGATGACTAGATACATACGGTAAGGTCTGGAATGAGCCAGAACCTAGAGCTTCTGTCCCTGTGTAACTGAGCTGTGCAAACTCCTGGAATGAGAACAATTCTGCAGTCTCAACACGTTCTAGAAAGGTCTCTGAACCCCTGTCTCTATGGGTATTTTTAAATGAGATTTCTTTGCATAAGCAAGACTGAAAAACAAGAACTACGTATAAGTTGCCAACATACTGAATGAAACCTAATCAGATCTGTGTGCCCCATGGCTTCTTGGCCCCTCTGAGCAGCAATCTTCCTGTTGAGACTCTTGCTGAAATGAGGCTCTATGATTTCTTATGCAGTAAAGCAGGGAAGAGGACTTCTCTAAGGCCAACTCCAGGAAGACAGTGGAATGGGGAAACTGGGAGGTGTTTCTAGTTGCTTTGACTTGCACTGAGGAATAAAAAAAGAGGTGAGAATATCTTTAGCTTCTATGATCTATTTAGGAAGAACACTGCATTGGGGAGAGGAGGGGATGGGTGGAGAAAGGGCAGGACATGGGAATGGGGCCTTTACTGACTGAATCTTGCTCCTGACATCAGAAGCACCCGCCTCCAGCAGAGCAGTCAAACCAGCCCTCACATTGTCTTCCCATGGCAGTAAATGAAATGACCAGATATGTAAACTTTTTAATTCACCTCTGTGCAGAGATTAATCTAGGTCCTGACAAGTCCTATCTCAAGCAAGCACCTGTTCTCCTGAGGTAGCCACCGTAGAAGATGACAAATTATAGTTTCCTGGGCTAAATCAGGCCAGAGATTTTTTACCTTGTTTTGTTCTACGTTTTTTTCCAAATTACACATAAATATAAATTACATTTTAACTTTATATAGTTTATATTACATTTGAAATTATATACTACATACTTTTGTTTTTAACATTATATATGTTTATATTTTAAATATGTAATATATTTATAATATTTAATATATCCCACATATGCTATATTTTACATTTAAATATATAATTATGCTAATAACTTAAAATGTATTATTGATGTCAATATTTATATAAAAATGAGAATCAAAACACAAAGCACATATCTACAAATACTAAAATAGCACTCTCTGGCCCCTTACTTCCAAAGGGTTTGTCAATTCATGACTTTGGGATATTTCTAACTGGATAAACCACTATTAGCCCAAGCATAATAAATCTAAAATGAAAATACCTTCTCAGATATGAAACCCTGTTCTTGCAACTCTCCATTTCTCCTAAAGCCAACAGGTCGCAGATTACCCTCTCCACTCTGCCTTGTCGCCATGACACTGGAAGCTACACAGCCTGAGCTGGGTGCATCTTGTGATTGGATCCCTGCAACTGTCTCTGGCTGATTGCACTGTGCACTCCTGATGGTGGGGTTTAGACGGCACCACTTAGCCAAGTCATGGCATGTCGAGTCCTCTTACTGATCCCTGCATTCTAATGCACTTTCAAAGTCCTGTTCAGTAGTTTGTCTGTATTTCCAACTTCACTTTCCATTTAGTTTCCAACAGGAAGACATTTGTGCCCCCTTCACTTTGAATAGGTTGTCTTCACCGACAGGATTTCTCCTATTTATATGGAGAAACCAGATTTAGACCAAACTTCAACTTCAGGGCTGCATCCTTGGGAAACCTACATAGTGGGGACTGTTGACATTGGAGATGACACTGGCTTAATTCTAAAAAGAGGCTTTAATGACATTGTGTTCTGGTGCTGCTGTGATCTGGGTAGTCTTGCATTAACATATATGCTGGCCAGGTTTGTGTCAATTTGACACAAACTGGGGACATCTGAGAGGAGGGATCCTCCATTGAGAAAACACCTCCATAAGATATGACTGTAGGCAATCTTACAGGGCATCTTCTTAATGAATGATTGATGTAGGAGGGGCTGACCCATTGTAGGTGGGGAGCCCCATGGTGGTGGTCCGGCATCCTGTAAGAAACCAGACTGAGCAAGCCATGATGAGCAAGCCAGTAAGCAGAACTCCTCCATGGTCTCTGCCTCAGCTCCTGCCTTCTGGGTTCTGCCCTGTTTGAGTTCCTGTCCTGACTTCCCTCAGTGATGGACTGTGATGTCCTATATTCTGGTATCCTTCCAGGAAAGTGGGACAGTGAAGAAAAGCAAAGTAAATACCTCCATGCATGGACTAATTTTCCATCCTCGATCTGACGCCCATGGGTGTCAGTGGCTGAGGGTCAGTGGTGGTGAGCTTAGCTTAGTACTATACATCCAACAAGAAAACCATCCCAGTGCTGAAGCCACCCAGTGTGACAGTGTAGTCAGACAGAAAGAAGGACTGAGTTAACACACACACAAGCCTCTTGTCTGGAAAAAATACAGAAGTTTCTGTCAAAACTCACAGGGAACTTGAAAGGTAGCTGAGGAGAGCACTGGAGCATCAGAGGCAAGACAGCCTAAAGGAAGCCAAACCTGGCATGTCAGAGAGAATGTAGCCTCACAGCCTGGGAGACAGGTGGCGGGCTCAGGAGAACACCAGTGAGCTCTCTCAAAATGACCTCGCTCCTGAAAACCACTGTGTGCATGCGTTCTAGGTACATGTGGCACTAATGCAGAAGCAATTATTTAACACCTTAATAAAATTACAAAATGGTGTAAATACAATTATATAATGTGTATTAATAAAGAGAAACTGTTCACTCCCCAACCTTTCAGTGCTCAAATTACATTTCTGGTAAAGTGAGCTTTACTAGCTGTGACAGCAGACAAAGCTTAATGTGCCATAATAAAAATGTTAACAATGCCAGAGTACAGAATATTAAAATAACCTATTGTACCAGAAAATTAAAGTGAGATTAAATAAATAAGCTCATTAACAGCTGATGGCGATAATGGAGATCATTCTCACATATCTACCCAGACCTGAGTAACACCCAGAGTGTTCTAACAATGTATTCCGTGCACTTGAAAAATAAGAGAAAAATAAACACACATTATCAAGCGCTCTCAGAGAATTTAACAAAATGGCAGATCAAATCAGCATTTGACTCAACTCTACCCTTCCTTCCTTCAAAAGAAAGAAACAGAGCCTTTGAAAGAAGATGATACCCATCTTGTTTCTTCATTTCTCTGACTGGACAAAACGCATCTTTTTTTTTTTTTTTTTTAAAGGTAAGCGGCGTGTGACAGTGAAAAAAGCAGAAGTGATTCGAACCCCAGGTGGACAGACAGATGTTTTCCTCACAGTGCGCCACTGCAGAAGTCCCAGGCGGGCTCACTCATACTCTTCATTAATTTCACGTCACCCCACAGCCATAGGTAAGCACAGCATCACCTCAGCAGACGACAATGCATGCAATAGGGTAGTTTTAAGCATCTGCTACAAGTCAAGTGCCATGCAAGCTGTGTTGAGGACTATGGATCCATCACATGCCTAGGACATCTGTGGGGCACATGTGATGATAGCCTTCACTTTACCAATGACAATAAGAGCACAGGAGGCTTGGGTGAGGTTTTCATACTAATTTTCAACTACTAAAGGGGCAGATCTGGGATCTAGATTCCACCCAGCTCAATTTTGTGAGGACTAGATAGATAGAGGCTTGAAAGGAGAAAGTGCAATAGCCATGGCTTCTACAGTTATGCAAATCAACGAAGCTCAGCAAACACCTGAGATGCCACAAAGACTAAAGTGTCAAAGTCTACAAATGGCTGGGGGAAATGTCCATGATAAATAAAAACTAAGCGACCAATAGGAACTCCTGCTCTCTGACATGGTCTTCCATAGCCCAGCTCTATGCAGAAGGAATATCTAACTCCCAGGAGCTACTGGATTATACACTCTCAGGAATGATCGCCATAACGACCAGATTGACATCGCATAAGAAAGCAAGAGTGGATTGGAAAACAGACACACAGTTAAGTAAGTTCAAGTGCAGACGTAATCCTTGAACGCAAGTACCACGCACTACAAAAATATTCACTTGTCCCAAAAATATTTCCTAGGAAATGAAATTGAAAGCGACGTTGGCACACAAGAGCTGATTAAGGAAGTAAAATTTGACACTGTGTTCCTAAGTTCATGTAGAAAATAATCCACTGGCACGGATGCTATTTAAATGGTAAAGGAATAAAAAGGAAGCAGACGCAAGAGAGATTAAAATCAACTGGTTGGTGAGAAAAATATGGTTGATCAGCACAGAAATGCTTCTGTCTGTGAAACCTTCTGAGTCTGCATCTAAGGCAGCAGGTTAGAGGAACCGCTTAGCAGAGCCCATGACACAGTTCATCCACTCTTTCAGGGAAAGCGCAGTCTCAACTGCAGACTTTTAAAACAAAGCTATCCAGAGAAAATGTATCTGATTTCTGGCTAGTGATATAAAGTTGATATTTTTTATTCAAACGAGGAAGAATGGCAGATTTGACGACATACTTGCATTAAATTCTACAAGTTAATACATAGTAAAATTATAAGATTAATGACCTTGATAAAGTAAAATAAATATATTAAAATATAGCTCCTTAATATAGGAATTGATATAAAAAATTAAGAACATAAATATTTCTAATTATTTAAAAAATTGAGCCGATAGTTCCAAGCCACGATAAAAGAAACAGTAACTGAAGACCCTATGGAACTCAATTCTCTACAGATTTCAAGAGTGATGCAATTTTTACAATTCCAGAGTTGTTCGAAACTAAAGCTCTGAGAAGCAATAGGTAAAGGGGCTTGCCAACCAGCCAGGACCGATGGCTTGAGTTCCATGCTGGGAATCCACGCGGTGAAAAGGGAGAAAGAATTCCTGAAAACTGTTCTCTGTGTGTGTGACCCCACCCCCACCTCAAATAAATAAATGCAATTTTTTTAACATTACAAATTTGCCTTCCACTTGAGTTTTCTATAAAGGCAACATACAGCAGTGCCTGAGGAAGAAGCAGGGGAGGTGCAAAGGCTCCCACCTCTAAACCGTTCACATAGGAGGAGGAGGTACAGGCAGGAAGACCAGGGTCCATGGCCAGCCTCTTTAAATAGGAAGTGTATCTGAACCATCCAGAGCATTTTTCCCTCTGCACTGCACGAGGTCAAAGGGGGAGAAGAAGAAACAAGAGGCACCCTGTGAAACAATAGATACCCACAAAACCTGTCCTCCAAGTCCTACCCAGCAATTCTGCCTCCCTTCCTGGGTCTCTGGGCAGCTCTTCCCTGGTTTCCTGTCCATCCCCAAAAATCTCCCAATAGAGTACAAGCAAGTTTAGAACATAGACTTTCAACACCTCATTTCTTTTATCAATATTAAATGACAAGTAGCATTTTATAGCATTTAAGAGGCTTGGATACACCTTACTGAGCTGCAAGGCTATTTATATTTCTTGTTATATAAAATGTCTATTCCTGTTCTTTTCTCACACTCGGTGGCCTTGTACCCATCTTTCCCTAGTCACATCCCTCACAATTTCTATTAGAGAAAAAAAAATTCCTACCTGCCTCCTCCAACACCAGTTCATCATTTTCATTTTCAATTTCTCTAGATTGTTCTTTTTCTCAACCAAGGGGATTTTTTGCCCCCAATGAGTCAGATTTATGGGGTTTTTAAATGCCTGTTTTAGATGTTGGAATTAGTAAGAGATGAACATTTCCAGAGAGAAACTTTTGGGATTTCTATGTAAGAAGTCATCAAAATGTAACAACTTTACTTCAGCCTGTTTGTTTCTGAGTCCTAGCTCTTCCTCTTGTCTGCCCTGTTAGCCACTCTGGCCCAGCATCACCAGGAGCTCCAGGTTTGAGCAGTGCCAGCTTGCTGGTACCTTTATCAGAATTGCCACGTGTAACTAACTATAACACTATCTTTGGGCTAAAGGTGTGCACATATGCACGCAAATGTCACGTTTATGTCTGTCTCCTACTTTGTTGAGTCATCATTACTGTGTAGGCATATGAGCATGTGTGGATCTGGTGTCCGTACACGTGGGTGTGCACACATGTGGGCATGTGGCTGCACATACAAGTGTCAACATCTGGCATTTCCTTTGATGGTTCTCCACCTTATACTTTTAAAGACAGGAACTCACTGAACCTGGGGCTTATTGATTCATCAAGGCTGAGTGGTTAATGAGCACTGAGGATTCTTCTGCCTTTGCCCTCACTCCAGTGCCGGAGTTTCCACTGAACCCAGCTTTAAATGGTGCTAGGTATGCAAAGATAGACTCACACTTGTGCATCAGGAACCTTACCTACTGAACCTTCTTACCAGCTCCAAGTTCTCATTAGTTTTTAAACATCTGCAAAGACTATTGATTATTTTTCAATGGAAATTTTTCCATCTATTGACACTTGCATATGACTTTCCTTTGGCTCTAAGGCTATGATGCATTATTTTTTAGACAATATGCTTTGATATCTAGAGCAAATCTTATTTGACCATAACATATAATTCTTTCAATGAACAACTAGGTTCTTTTTAATATACTAAGGTGTTTTGAACTTATGTTTATAAATGAATAAGCTGGAGTATCTACCACAATATTAATATGGACCAACATTAACTCAAATAGCCTTATTAGGAAGACAGAAATAGCATTTCATTGGCTTGAGAAGGTCAGTCTATCAAGGAAGACAATACAATACAAAGTATGTGTTCTAAGAATCACAGCCTTAAGGTAGAAAGGAGAGATAGACAAATACACCCTAACCATGAACACCCTCCTAAACATTTCTTTTAAAATTCAATGTAATAAACAGGTAAGAAAAATTTCAGCACATGTGGTGTATGTTTAAGAACAATTTCTACAGTTGGTCCAGCTGATTTGTTTGGTGCACTGCACTCAATAACAGGACAGTTCATCAACAACAGCCCAGCTCATGGATAATGGGACAGCTCGTCAATAGTGGGACAGCTCATGCCATTTCCAAGTTCTCATGGATCAGTATCAAAATCCAGCAAAAGTTGGGTCATCAAGAAAGTCATTACAAAATTAAATTGGCAGAAATCCTGGCTGTGAAAAAAAAAACTAAGAAAAAATGATCTGAGAACTTTTCAATTGCTTGAAAACAAAGCACTGTGGGTTTAAATAATCTGTGGACCAAGGCAGAAGTCCTAAGAGACACCAGAAGAGCAATTGAGAACAGTATGGTGTCATCTTTAAACATGGGAGCATTTGCATAAGAAGAGTTTCCAGGAAAGAGAGAGATTGTGAACTGGGAAAATAGGAGGAAATGAGGAAGTCGGTTCAGGGAAGATCTGCAGAGCTGACCATTTCCAGTGCAGGCAGCCAGGCACATTGCACTGCAAGGAGTCACTCACAGACAAAGAAAGAGGAATAAAGTTCTGGTAACTTCTTCCTCGTGCGTCAGAACTCAGGGGCAGCATCTTACGTTTCGATGAGGAAAGGGAAGCAATGCAGACAGGTGCCTGAATCTGCCTGCTTGTACTTATGCAGTGACGTTTACTGGCACTTGGGTACCAGTTCTGTCAACTCCAGCCACCAAGAGACCTGTCATTTCCTTCCTTTATCTCTTTGTAGATGAGCTCGGGAGATCTGCTGCCCAGAGCGTGCACACCCCTCTCTGTTTCCTCTAGCATGTGTATGTACATGGGTTTACCTCTCACTCAGCAGGGGATGCAGCTTCTTGGAATGAATACTCAACTGACAGCGGTTCACTGATATTGCTGGGTTTCCTCCATGTCCCCATCCTCACCTCCCAGGTGAGGTTCCACATAAGGATTGCCAGGCTCAGTCACTTGGCCTACAAACATCACAGTTTGGATTTCATAGTATCTTTAACATTCCTTGAGCTTTGCTAGAGAATTAGCTCCTGCCAACTCCTGCCATGAGGTCCAATCTTTCTGTTCTCTCTCTGTTTTCCACGAAGATAATTACATTTGGCATCAACTTTTGCCATCCTCCTTGTGGCACCCAAAGAATTCTCAGGAATTTCGGCTCTGGTGAGGTGGCAAAGTTAGGAAGACTCACAGAGATGATGAAAGTCTATTTTCACGACAATTTCATGAGCACAACAGACTCATAACTTCAGAAGTCTGTGACGGCTACTCTGGCTGTGAGCTTGGTTGAATTGAGAAGATACCCAGTAAACTAGTAATCCATCCTTTGAGGGGGTGTCCATGGAGGGGAATTTGGGTAAGACTGCTTCCTGGGTGAATGAGCAGGGCAGATAAAAACCCCCTGGAGTGGGAGTGGCCATGGCAAAATGGAACACAAAAGCAGAAGTGGGAAGCTAGCCTTTGGTCAGGCTCTCCTTTCCTGGCCAAGATCACTTATTTGTTGCTGTTGCCTGTGGACATAAGACTCCAAATTTCTTAATTATTGACCATGGACTTGCACCAGTGGCTCTGTAGGGACAGACAGGTCTCCTCTGGTCTTAGCCTGGGGCTGCCCTTTGGCCCTTCTATAATTCTGAAGCTCCCAGCTTTTTCAGTTTGGACAGATTTAGCTGTCTAGAGCGCAAGCCTCTAGGATCCTCTGAGTCAGCCCAATAAGTCATATGCTTTGGGGTCTGTTTCTCTGGAAAAGCCTGAGTAATATGCCCAACCTCCAAAGAAATATTACTGACAAAACTGATTTAGACACACACAAAAGAAATGCAATGCATTGAGTATTTGCAATATCTACCCAAATTAAGACAGTTAACTAAGGAGTTAAATAAGTTTTAAAGTGCACTGTTGTGTGCATTACAATAATATTTACTTCTGTAACAAAATGCCATATAAAGCCACAAAGCAAATTTTTTCATTCTTTTCTTTTAATATAGACCATGTAGACAATGAACTCTAGAAAGAATCATGCAATAAATTACCTCTTAGTCATTACATAGCTGGTAATATGTCTCCTACTTCCCACTTCTCTGTAGACTTCACACTTCTTCCTAGGCTTCACTCTTACTATAGTGAACACATTATTTTGATAATCAGAAAGATAATAAGAAATATAATTGAAAGCTTCAACCAAATAGAGTTTAACATGGGTATTGGGGCCACCAGAGCCTGTAGACTGTGGTCCCAGCTGAAATATAAAAGACATACATGCACAAGAGACCGCAGTAACATATCACAGAAGCAAACTCTTCATTATGCAAACATTTATTTTCAGAGTGGAAGAAGTAAAGAGCACGAAAAAGGCTGCAGGTGAAACTTGGCCAACAAGACCATCACTACATCCCAGGGTTCTGTCCTCTAGGGTCTATGAAGCTTCTCTGTGAAGTTTCCAAAAGAAAAGCTTCTTTGGTGGCAAATTGTTCTTCTTGGGTCCTTGCCATAGCTAAGAGCGAGGGTCACTAAACAACAAAATGTATCTAATTGCCTGTGTTTTAGATGCAAATTCAAAGAGATTGTTACAGGACCCTAGTTCTACCCCCTGCTGAAAAGGAAGCCAGAATGAAAGTATTTAGGGAATCCAAAATAATTGAAAATCATAAATTCACAAAGCACATGACACTTGTGTCTTCGAGAGACATGTTACTTTGCCACTACAGGGCAGGGTGTGTCCTGTTTAAGTCTCTTACACCCTTCAAGGGCATTTGGATTCAAAGAAAATTTCTCCACCATAGCTTATTAGCTCTATAGTTACCACAATGGAATTTTTTTTTAAAAATATGATGGTTACTTATTTTTATCACTATCTGTCAGTGATAAGGTAATTCAGAGCTACAGTGTTTTTTGCTAAAAATGTCCCAAATTCTATAACATTAACATCCAGGATATTGCCCTCCCTGTTCTTTGAGGCCCCATGGCAGCAACCCCTGAAATGTGTGTGCATCTAAAACACTAAGCGTAAGTTGGTTCTGAGTGCAGGGAATTTGCGACAAGATTTCTGAGAACAGATATTCCCTTGAAGGAACCATGGGAGGTTACTGAGTACACCTCTGTTTACAGTTAGTGTCCAGGATGTGTTCTTCACACTTTTTCAGTTATTATCTTTGTGATTTTCCAACAACAAAAATGGCAAAGCAAGACAGCAGTTGCCCTTCCTCTCTGGATTGCTGCAAAGGCGTTCACGCCCACAATCTCCCTTGCCTTTTGCACCATCAATCTTGATCTGACCATACTCTACAGAATTCTGCCTTGAAGGCGATACCGAAATTACAACTGAGAATAAAAACGAGAGACATGTATTTACCAACAAGGCTCCAGAACATGGGTTTTTATGTTTTTGCTTGTTTTATTTAGTTCGTCACATCTTACTTGGCCGGACATTGTTCTCAAAGAGTTCACAAAAGTTGCAATTATTCATCAACCAGACCTCTGCCATGTTCTAATCTGCTTGCACCAGGGTACTCGCTGAAGCAAGGGTGAGTGGAATTGACTACCGTTGTATGAAGCCTGAAGCATCCCATGCCTTCAGATTAGCTCCTATCAGGGAAGAATGTGACTCAACACGGATGCCAGAATAGAGACAACACTTCTCACCGGCCAAATCTCATTCGCCACCTGATTTTGTAAATGAAGCCCTGTGGGAGCCAGTCTCATTCACCAATGACCGGGGGTCCTGTCCACCTGTGTGACAGGAGACAACCAGCCTGGACGAAGAACTGTGAATCAGCTAGCCAAAGATCCCTCTGAACTGACTCTGGGTGACAGAAAACTATGTGATTCTGCTGTGTGGCACCTTCTCTGTCCTCTCAAATATTTCTAAGCCCTGGCATGTCCTTTTCCACCAGCATGCTCATTTTCTTCAACCTTACGTGTAAACGACAGCATCTTGCTCACCGTGTCTTATCTGCTGTTTTTCAACACTGCATGGTCAATTCTTACAGTTTGCTTACTTCGCCTCCTGTAGGCTAGTTATCTGCTGACATGGGCTTCTGTGCACTAAAGGACTTCACTAACATGGACTGTGAAGAGACATTGCTTCGAAGAGCCAGAAGGCCATGCATTGGAGTGGGTTCTGTAGGAGCAAGAGGCAGGACTTAAAGAGATAAATTTACATACTGACTGACCCTCTTTTTTTTTTTCCTCAAAGTTATGGGTAACTATGGACCTGGCCATTCGGTTAAAGACTCATGTAGAGAAAACTTGGAAGTCTAGGTCTGAACTGCTTTTTACAAATCTTCCCTAAAGCGTCCAAAGATTCCCATAAGATAATTGACTGTGACTCTAATAATAACTCAAAGCAAACAGGATGTCAAAAGGGATTGTGGGATTGCTAAACTTAAGCAAGAGGATGAAAGTTAGTTGTATGCACCTGTCCTAAGATTTTCCACCCAGGTAATTAGAAATATAATATATATGCATATATAAAATACACATGATTTATAAAGTAAGTATATCTGCTTTTAAGGGGTCTGGGGAAGATTAAAGTAGCCTACCTCTGATTTTGTTTTTCAAAATCACACATTTTATGCTTTTTAAAAGAGTAAAATAATAATTTCTAACTTTTAAAATAATAAAGAAACATTTTAGATACATTGTATAAGGACCAACAATATGAAGGATATTCTACTTATGGTTTTAATATTAGCTGACATAAGCTGTTCTGGTTATTACTGAGGTAGTAAACGTTTTTTGTTGTTGTTGTTGTTGTTTTAATAAGAAGTGTTATGTTGCCCAAAATTCTCAAGTGAGTTTTGTAAGGGTTCAGATGCTGCCTCTAAGGCTAACTCAAAGATAGGAAAGCTCTCCTATTTAGCATTTAACACCAGCAGCCTAAGACCTCACCTCTAGGCCACATATAAAATACCAAACAGCAGGGAGGAGAGAGGCGGGCAAAGCCTGGAGTCCCCATTCAAGGACAACCCTGTGAGAGGATTGGTGCTCTCACAAGAAGCGGCCTATCCCTCTCCTTCTCTCCCCTCCCCCTCCTTTTTCTTTCTTTCTCCTTCCTCCTCTACCATGTAAAGACATGGTAAGCCCATAGGCCATCTCTGGGGGGGGGGGGGGCGGTTGAAAGCATCTCTCACCAGAAAACAAATCACCTAGTTTCTTTTTCCTAAAATCCCCAGCCTTCAGAACTATAGGAAACAAATTCTTACTGTTTAAACCACCCACTGTCTGGAACATCTGACTCATCGAAATTATACCATATCCCCCCTCAGCCTGGATAGTTGATTTGCCCCTAAGCTTGCCTGCAGAGCGGACAAAAATAACAAAGAAACGAAGGCGTGGCTGCCACGTGCTACTCAGCAAAACCCCATGCATTCCCCTGAGTCCTACCAGGTTCCTATTGCTGTGAGAGGGACGTGACTAAGGCAGCTTGGATTGGAAAGAGTTTATTTCAGCCCTCTGTTTAGAGTACACCGTGAAGAGGAGTCAAGGCAGCAACTTAAACTCAACAGAGGCCATGGAGGGAAAGTGCTTACCAGCCTGATCTCCATGCCTTGCTCACCTGGATTTTTTTTTTTTTTTTTAATTCAACTCAGACCACGTGCCCAGGGTGGTACCACCCACATCAATCATTACTCAAGAATCCAGTAGGGCATTTTCTCAACAGAGGTTCTCTATTCCCAGATGATCCTGGCTTGTGTCAAGTTGACAAAACTCTAACCAAGTACAACATAATCAGATCTAATGAGGAGCTGCAAAAACAAGAGAAGACATTGAGAGTGAGACAGACATTCACCCTGCCACCCACTGGAGACCAGGGCGGAAACTTACACCATTCAGGAGAACCCACACCTGTCCAGGAGGAGCAGCACCCCTAACCAAGGTCCCCCCCCCCCAACCCGGAAGTCTTTAAGCCTTTTTAGCTTCAAAGAGAAACAGCTGCCTCTAGAAGCCAATTAGGAGGCTTCCAGCCCCATCGCCCTTTGTCATCTTCTCAATGTCCAGCTTGAAGCAATTAGAGCCAGAAGGAGAGTAGCAGCATGCTACATGGGCCATACTGTTTCTTCCACTGATCTACAGGTCCAGCTTGAACTGAGGTGACTTGGGCATAAGACTATCAGGATGGGACTAGATAATTAAATACAGTCACTCAGTTACTAAATAGGAAATAAGAGAAAATAATAAAAATAAATAATAGGGGAAAATAGACAACAAAGCCCTTTGTATATCCTCAAAAAAGAACTGGAAAACTCTCTGTACCTTTTGAGGTTTAACATTGCAATTTGAATGCATCTATGTTTTTTGGGGCGGGGGGAAGCGGGGGTTGGTTTGAGATAGGGTCTCTCTGTGTTAGCCTTGGCTGTCCTGGACTCACTCTGTAGACTTGCTGGCCTCGAACTCACAGCAAATATATCTATGTATTCAAGCATTAAGTGTGAGAAAATAATGGCAAACAGTAGAAAAGCATTAGACTGGAGAGGTTTAGATACTTTGGTTAAACATTTATTAAGCACTTATACAATATATCTGTGTTATCCTGTATAAACATACTTATGCTTTGTGAGTGGAGAGAACACATCCCAGTCACTTAGCACTCTAAAAAACCTACCTCTAAGTGAGACCCATTGCTCCTTACAATAGCAAAGTTAAGACCCTTTGTTTTTAGTTAGAAAAACTCTAGAAATGGTGGATAACTATTGCTTTCTCTGGATGTATTTTCTGTGCCTGGTTTTCCTGCCCCTAACCTACTGATCCATGTCTTGGGAGTACCCAGAGCTATTGGTTTTCCTGCCCCATCCACGTCTTGGAAGTACCCAGTGCTGTGCTGTCAAGCTTGGCACAGCAGCCAGCCCTACGTGACTATCTGAAAGAGAATGAAGTAAAATAAAATGAAACCAGAAATGCACTTCCTCACTGGAGCCAACTGCATCCCCAATGCTGAAAAACTGAGACAGATGCAGTTTTGAAACCTAACTTAGACCCTAGCTAGCAAGACCACAGGGTGAGACAGTTCAAGGTATTTTCACCAGTAGAACTGGGAAACTGGTAATACTCACCTCACAGGAAGATTGTGCAATTCAGCAGCTCAAACAAAACAAACAAACAAAAAACAAAAAAACAAAAACAAAAAAACAGGCTTGGCACACAGAAAAGGCTCAAAACTATTACAGTTTTTTATATTTGATTTTTTTTTTAATGTTAATGGTGACTGGTTGACTCTTATGTAAACTGTTTTTATCAGATCTAAGAATAGGTAACAAGGAGGTTTGTCCCTGGGATGACAATGGTCTAATTGAGGTCACACTCCCCTAGACAGGACTTTCAAATTCTCAAAAGGGCTACCGTAGATCACAAGGGGATGGGCAAAGAAAGGCCCAGAGGAACTCAAGGGTGAGGTGTTCAAAGGTGGAGAGTTTGAGATAGGTTTCAAATAACGTAAGTGCTGTAGTAGTGGAAGGAGGAAACTACAGAAGACTGTTAGAGGGACCACGCACGTCAAGGTGGTGGTAAGAGATGGGTGGAGAGAAACTCAGTAGTGTGTGCTCCTCAAGAATACGTATCGTCCTTCCGTCCCACAGGCCAAGCCGTGCTTTGTTTATCTGTAGATTATAGCACTAAAATAATCTAGGAAGGGTTGACCGTAATAGCGGTCACTTCTGAGCTCCTCCATTCCTTCCACATACTGCCTTCCTATGATAAAATGATTGTACATGTACACTGCTTCAAACTGTAGCGACAGATGTGGGAAGCTGATTCTTGGACTTTAGGGCTCTGCCCTTTGTGTTTATTATGCTCAAACAAACATAATAAACACAAAGGGCTCCCAGGTGTGCATTTAAATTTTAGTCTCTGCTTTTGATTCCTGGTGGCACTCACATTAGAAGATCCATACGAAATGTACTCTTCATTATAAAAAAAAAAAAAAAATCAGCAAATCGTCACTAAACAATTTTCCAGTACTGCCTCTAGAGATAATTGTTTAACTATGAAAGTGTACGCTGTGACTTATAGCCGTCCCACTGATAACCCATCTCAGCATGATCACGGAGCAGTGCCATAGAAGACACGCCTCATCTGTTTGTCTCAGGAAAACATTGCATGACAACAGTAATGACGCGGACTTGCTATCACCTGCTGATAGCATCTCGTCAAGAGAAGCGACAGCTTAATGACACAGCAGAGCAGCTCCTTCTGGCAAATAACCAGATCCAAATGCTCCTAATTGCCTCCTTGCCGAAGCGTGTCAGCATGATTACCGCAGTTCTCAGAAATCACATGGCCAAACAAAGCAATCTAGGACAACGTTGTTCCTTTCTTAAACACTGATGTACTTTTGACCACTGAATCCCTCGGTGCCTATTCTGTCCTCAGCCTCACCAGCACCAGCCACCATTCTGCGCTCTAATTATTTTTTCCTGATGAGGCCTCAGACACCGCTCACTTGGAATACTTGGCCTTTCGTGCAACGCAGAGGTTGGTTTGCACTGTATATCTGAATCGACAGAGTAGCCACCGTTTCCTGGAGAGGTCCCAGGCACCGTACGTCTACAGCACTGCTTCCTGGACCCTTCCTGACGAAGGAACAAAGCTTCTCGCAGCAGGGCCAGCAGCTCACTAAACTGATAAGAGCCAGGCTGCTTCTATTAACCAAATGTATTTGCCAGTTGGCATAACAAACTGCTGAGCTCCTGTGTGATAAATTTTCCTACTGTTTTTCCTCTCCCTGGCCTGGGCAGCAGATGGTGTCCATACTGTCATATGTCATTATTTTGCTGTCTATATGGGTTGTATGTAACTATGTGGGGGGAAAGTCAGCAGTGCACTGGCCTCCATAAAGGGGGACTTAATTTATAATTATATCTTCATTCCATTGGCCTCATTAGCCACTCTTGTTCAAGTAGTTATCAGCAGGCCAAATAGTAATAATGGTGCCCATATATATCCTGTTAATTAAAAAAAAAAAAAAATCTTCTCTGTTTCCTGTCAGTTCTCTATCACTTCTCTCACTTCCATGTTTCAGATTCTGTGTAAAGAAAACGGGTTTCCTGGACATCAGCCAACACGGCCTCATTCCTTGTGGAATCAAGTCTGCTACATTCTGAGGTTTGACTTGTTTTGTTGAGAGAGCAACTGGAGGATCTAGCAGACAGACGTGGATGACTTGCTTCTTGCATCAGGACCGTCGCTACGTGTGGAAGGGTGCAGAGCTGCACAGCTAAACTACTGAAAAAGCAGATTCTTTAACAGACACAGGTTGGGTCCAAAGACAATGGAAAAGGTTCTGCTATAACTTAAGACTTAAAAGCGTCTTAAAAGGATCATATGATCCAGGGGGGTAGGGGGCGTCCCTTGTGCAAGTGTTGTTTGGAGGCAGAGGTACAGGAAGTACTTGGATCTTGGAGGCCCTGGCTTCAGAAATGGATTATTCTATTGGTATCAATATTTGAATATGTTGTGCGGAGGGGATGGAGTTCTGGAAACTGGGTCCTAGTTGGGGGAGGTGAGCGATTGAGGGAATGCCTTTCAAAGATCATTTGGTGCCTCCTGCCCCCCCCCCCCCCCCCCCCCCCCCCCCAGCAGCCATGGTGTTCAGCTCTGCTCTCCCACTCGCCTCTGTTGTGTACTGCCTCACCACAGGCTGAGAAATGCTGCGGCCATCCAACCATGGCCTTTAACCCGAAATGTTACTCAAAGGAAACTCTTCCTTCGTTCCTCCTCCACTGTTTTGTCATATTAACACCAACAATAAAAAGTATACTGCGGTCTTATAGATAAATATCCCACGTAGAAACAAAACGTATGTCGCCCCCATGCAGCCACAGGCCATAGTTTTGTAAGTGAGCGCCATTCAGGGTGGCCCTAACACTTGCGGACAAGACTTTGTTTCCACAGAGGTGGATCCTCTCTGTCTTTGGACTGTTGTCTGAGCAATGGTGGAGGATTCATTTTCTTCTATTATGTTCTACATGCATGCTAACCATGTTCCCATGAGATTACTAAAGCAACAGTAGTTCGTATCACACTGAAGCTGAAGAATTATTGATAAAATCTGGATCTACACCAACTTTAGCAGAACCATGAGGTAGATGGGAAGGCAAGAAACATGAATGCATACCTTGGTTCTGTCTTCAGATAGTTTCATGACCTTAGACAACTTATCTTTGAAATAAGGAAGTTCTACTGGAGGTGATTCTAATTCAGTGTCAAAATACCACATATAAGGACACAGTTGACTATCACATCGATTTCTTTTTCTTTCTTCAGAATATCAGATTCAACAGCCCCAGAATTTGGTATAATCATCTTAATTTTTCAGAAGAGAAAAATACACAGAAATTAAGTTCACTCTCTAGATTTACACGGTGAGATAAAGTTTGGGCTCAACAATGAGTCTTGGAACTGCCCCTGCACGCACATACACACACACACACACACACACACACACACACACACACACACACACACACACACACACACACTAGCTATCCACTAGGAGTTTACTTGGCTACCAAGAGTATGTGAGTGCGACGCCAGTTGCCCATATTACCTTTCATAACTAATTCCATGACGGATGCAACTTGTCCTAACTAAATAGGATTATTATGGGCTAACTTTGCAACTCCATGTGCATCGGTTATATATGAAAGGGTAGTTAGTAGTAGATTTTGAATTTTTTGTTTTACAACTTAGAATTAACTTTCCTACATCATCACTTCTATCAATCAAAATGCTACTACACTGCCGTGAATCCGATGTATTATTTGTACCAGACACTACTCCAGAGTAATTCTCCTTATTCTCACTATAGCTCTGTGATTACCCTTCCCCCTTGACACGTTTGCTAAAGCCACTGTGCTCTCAGTTTTGTGCGACTTGGCCCACCGTGTAAGTGTAAGTGTGCTGTTATTGTCCTCAGCACTCTCTTTAAGGTAAAGTCAACGTTCTATTCCTCATCATGTGCCAGGAATATTGTTTCACATTTCTGTATTAAATTCAACACTAACGTTTCTCTATGCATACAGTTCTCCAGGTTTGAAGTATTGAATTCATTCTTGCTCCCTTTGGATCTTGATATTAGCTCTTTTTTCACTACTAAGAATGTACTTATAGGTTGTCTTGTTCTGAGTCATCTATTCAACCAGCAAGTAAACCATGACTTGTTGCAGAGAACTGTTGTGTCCCTGCTGTGGGAGGTAGTATGGATTGTTTACTAATGTATTATGCTAGCTAATAGGAAACTTACTATTGAAAAATGTCATATTTTTACATCCTACTAGCAAACTTGCTGAACTCTCTAATATGTTTTAGTAATTTGTTGTTTTACACAGCTTTAATATAAATTATAGAATTTTGTATTTTCTGATTTACATCCTTACATATTTGTTACTGGCTGTTCCCAGTGATGATAATAATAATCTTCATACGAAGAATGCAGACTAGCAAATAATACTCTTCATATGAAGAATGCAGAATCTAAATGGAGACCCCAGTTCAAACCCCACTTCTACCACTTTCTAACTGAAAGTGCAGAGCGGGTCATCTGAGTCATGGCACTTCAGTGCATGAATACAAAATTAGCCTCAGGAGTTGGGAGAGTTGATTAAGTTACAGTCTTTAGCCTTATGGAGGAGGAAGAGATGTATAGAAACGTTTACCAAATGGAGTTAAGGATGAAAGTTATATCACCCAGTCTTGGAGGTTAACGGAACTTTTCCCCTAGGAAGCCTAAAGACCACTGGATCAGGTAAATGTCAGCAACAAACCCCAGACACACATCGGGAGAAGGAGCTGTTGGAACAAACAGTACATGTCCAACAAGGGGAGCATGACTGGATGCCTGTCAGCCATTCACACACAGAGCACTCAACTTTAGATACACAGCTATTAACTGCTGCATTGGGTACCATATCTCTGGAGAGTTTCATGGTCACGTCTGTCCATCTCTCACATGCCCGGGCAGAGCAGAGAGTGGCAGTAAGCAGGCACTACGGCGCCCTGCTGTTAGTCTTTCGGAACAAAAGCCCTTGGCTTGGGAGGACTATTTGGTCAATAACGGGCTGGGGTTAAGGAAGGCCAAGGTTAATAACATAAGTGCATTCAGGCCAAGTCAAACAAGCCTTCAGCAAAAATCGCGTCTCAAATTTCTTCACAAGCAAGCGCTAGGACATGGCTTTACAAGAGTAGCCTCTAAAAGTATAAATACAGATTTGTAAACCTGATCGTTGGACTCACACTGTGATATTAAGATGGCACACTTGATCTTTTGTACTCTTGGGAGAAGAGGCACTAGATAAGTTCCATGCCAACAGTACATCTATTTTTGTAAACTTCACTTATCCTCTTGTGCTAAATTGTTTCTAAAATACTTGGCAACTAGAATTAAGAAAACAAAAGGACTCCTGTTTGAATGAATTTAGAGATTAAGGGTGTGCCATATTTCAATTTTCTTTCATTTAGGAAAGCATTTTCTTTGAATTGCAAAATTACCCACTCTATTATTTCAAAAAAAAAAAAAAAATGGCACGAAATATTCCATAGCCCTGGGTTGGTTCTATTACGTTTCCCGAATTCTAAAATAATTGTATTTTAAATAACGAATCCAAGTATTCTGTCTGCATCCTGGGTCAAATCAGGGTCTTAGGGAACTTCAGTTCCTGCCTTGACCCTAAAAATGAGGAGTAACTGGGAGGAATTGTCAAAAGCCGTATGACCTGACCACGGGCTAATTTGCACTGAATCAGATCTAGCCAAACATGTTCTCGCAGACAGTTTCCTTAACACTCCGCAACAAGGGCTGGCTCAGAGGCAATACAAATGCCATTTGCAAAGCTCCAGTCTCTTGCTGGCAAGGTGGCAGGAATAAGGGCCACTGCTTCCCCAGTGCCGGCTCTTCCAACTCCATGGTCGCAGCTCTGACTATCCTATATGCCTGAGAAGCTTCATGAATTTGTTTCCACTAAACTGAGCACTGCTGAAGCTTTTTCCTATACACATAGTTCTAAAGCAAACAATTCAACAAGTAAATAATATGTATTAATAAATCTGTTCTCCTAAAAATAGCTCTTCTTTCTTTTCCCAGTTATTTTTGTTTGCGATGCCTGTGTCAGTCTGGTTGATTGGTTCTTTGGTTGTGTCTGTCTGTCTGTCTGTCTGTCTGTCTGTTTAGTTAGTTGACTGGCTGTCTTGAGAGACATGGCCTTATCAAGGTGGCTCAGGCTGACCTTGAACTCAGCATTATCAAGTGCTAGAATTTCTTGGTAAGTTCACAAAGATAGAATATAGACAAATTTCCAGGATCAAGACAGGAAATTGGCTTGAAGCTTGACTTTTGATGGAAAAACTCATATAGGAAGTGAGTCTTTAAAGATAGACA
Organism: Acomys russatus; assembly: GCF_903995435.1. NCBI lineage: Eukaryota > Metazoa > Chordata > Mammalia > Rodentia > Muridae > Acomys > Acomys russatus. The sequence goes on from NC_067162.1 coordinate 8,938,863, forward strand.
TGTAAAAATGGGTATAGGGTAGACAGAAAAGTGTTTTAGAAGACAGCAGGCAGAGGAAGTTTGACAGGCAAGCAAGAATATATGAACCTTAGCCCTCTCTCTTGAAGGCCTCAGAAAAGACCAAGGCTTTCCTAACACTTCACTGAGCATGCTTCTCCCAGGGTCATTAGCTCTGGGACAATCTATTATGTATGTGACCTGCATCTATACATCTCTCTGCCTCCTGGAGAACAGGCTGCAACTGACATTTTTTTACTTGCTAATTTCTATGTTCTAGGTCATCAGATCTCCAGGTCAGTGCTCCAAATGACTAATATTCTCAATTATATGACCCACTTTTATCACAGTCTTTAGATTCCAGACTTAGTTTATCCTTTTCTTGTTTTATTTATAGCCAGTATCTGTCCCTAGCCCCTTTAATTTTTCTATCCCTTTCTTAATTTTCCTCCACCCCCCCCCCAACTCTTCTCTCATGCCTCCCACTGACTCAAAAGTTGTCAAGCGTTTAGAATACAGCTTATATATTCTAGGCACTCAACATTTCTGAACTTGTGACTGAAGTGAACAGTCCAATGGATAAATAAAATATGTTAATAATTAGATTCTCTCTGAAAATAGCTTCTTTTTTTTTTTTCCAGTAGTTGTTTTCTTGGTTATTTGGTTGTTGGTTGGTTTGGTTGGTTGGTTGGTTGCTTCTTTTAAAACAAGAATTTACAACGTAGCCCAGACTGGCCTTCAACCGCATCTTCCTGCCTCTGTGTATTGAAGTCTAGAGTTACCAGGTATGGGCAACCACGCCCAGCCTTTCCTATTTTTTAAAAGAGTGTTGTATTTCTTAGTAGCAATATATCTATCATTCATTTGTTCATTCATTGAGTTTATAATAGAAACTACCATATGCCAAGAAGAGCAAATGACAGGGCTGTGTCAATGAAGAAAATAATAAACATGCATGTTCCACTGTAGTTTATGTCGTAGCACAAGAAGAGAATTGTTAACAAGTCATTAAAAAATACATACACAAGCCCAGAGTCCCTTTTTATGATCATAAAAAAAAGCTACAAAAACTGAAATTTTCTCTTACTTTATCAGTTATTAAAACATGAATTGAATAGATTTTTAAAAAGCTCTCTTTATAATTGCATTTAGTTCACTTTTGAACTGGTATCTGGAGAAACTTTATTGTTGCCACCTGCACCATCAGATATTATTTAACTTTTAAAATCGTGGAAACTAGTCCCGTGTTTGCAGTCACATTTGACTCTCTGACTTTCAGATGAAGTACTCCAAGCTGGGTTGCATTAGAGAAGGTGTGAAGTGGGGACTATTGGTGGGCATGCTCCAGTGTGAACGAGAAGGTGTGAAGTGGGGACTACTGGTGGGCATGCTCCAGTGTGAACGAGAAGGTGTGAAGTGGGGACTACTGGTGGGCATGCTCCAGTGTGAACGAGAAGGTGTGAAGTGGGGACTACTGGTGGGCATGCTCCAGTGTGAATGAGGTGTGAAGTGGGGACTACTGCTGGGCATGCTCCAGTGTGAATGAGAAGGTATAAAGTGGGGACTACTGGTGGGCATGCTCCAGTGTGAATGAGAAGGTGTGAAGTGGGGACTACTGGTGGGCATGCTCCAGTGTGAACGAGAAGGTGTGAAGTAGGGACTACTGGTGGGTATGCTCCAGTGTGAACGAGAAGGTGTGAAGTGGGGACTACTGGTGGGCATACTCCAGTGTGAACGAGAAGGTGTGAAGTGGGGACTACTGGTGGGCATGCTCCAGTGTGAACGAGAAGGTGTGAAGTGGGGACTACTGGTGGGCATGCTCCAGTGTGAATGAAGCGCTTGACTGAAGCCTAAGGGAGGGAAAGGAGAGTGGACAGAACTTAGATAAGAGACGTCTAGGCAAAAAGTAACAGCAAGTTTAAAGGTTCTTTGGGAAACAACATAAAATTGTTTTTGATAAGTAGAAAAACTGTCCATGTTAATGAATCAGTGAACTAAGAAAAAAGGGGGGGAATAGATGAGACAAACTAAGGACGCCAGTCACCAGCCACTGCAATTAAACTTTTTTTTTTTAACACAGAGTTAGAGGACAAAGCAGAGGAAGGCTCTGAAGAGAATAGTAGTGTGACCCACGTCGTTTCTTTACAATGCCATCCTCTGTGGAATCTAATTTCCGGAAATAGCTACCATAAAGTAACAGCTTCCAGCCTGTGGATATCCAGTCTGCTCATCAAGAAGTGATGTCTGTGTCCTCTAATCTTGAGCAGAGGATGGCCTGATGAGTTCTTTTTTCCCAGAGGAATGATTACAAGTGTGGCAGTCAGAATTAAGTTTTGCCTCGTTTAGGCTGGCAGCTTCTACTTCCTGTCATACAGGAGTTGAGTGTTACATAAAGTGTGGCCCCTAACACAGAAGCAATCTGCAATTGCTTCCCACTGAAGAAAAAGTCGTTTCCTCAATAGGTATACTTACCATGCTAAACAGTGGGCCACATGCCGACCAGTAGACAGCCAACACAAAATGAACTAGTGGCATATTTGCAGACCTTTTTGTTTCCTGTTGTGCTATTTTTGTCTTAGTGGTCTTTTGTTTGTAAACTATGGTTTCTGATATTGTGTTTTTATGGGTCTTGTGTCTTGTGTTTTTATTTTTTTTAAAAAATGGGTTTGTACTGGTTCTGTTTGTTTGCTTGCCTGTCTGTTTGCTTTGTGAGGAAAGAAAGGGTGTGGAGTTGGTTGTGAAGGGAGGTGGGATGACTCTGAGAGGAGTCAGGGGAGGGGGAACCAGGATAAAAATATGCTGTATGATTGATTTTTCAATTAAAACCAAACAAAAGAGTCTGATAACCCTGAAATCCTTAAATCCTCATGCTATAAGGAAGGTACCCCTAGCCAAGAGGAAAGCCTGTGAATGACAACTCAGTTACCCCGGCAACAGGACAGGAAACAGATATGAAGTGCCTTACAGATGCTCCTGGGTCCATCAATGCCTTGAGCCTTAATGGACTTACACTCCTCCTGAGAGGATGCTGGCATTGAGAGAGAAGAGAAAAAGCATCACCCTTGTCCCTGATTCAAATCCTTAACCTAAATTAAGAAAAAAAATTTTTTTTTTTAATTTTTCTGACACTAAGTTTAGGGTAGTTCATTACCTAAAAACTAACTAGATTGAAAAGGATACAGAATCAGGCAGTGGACAGCTGAAAAAAGGCAAAGATGATATCAGTAAAGCCAGGTGGTGTCATGTTATTGGCATCTAAAGAGAGGTCAGCTCATGCTACACGGCACTGAGCACGGTGGCCTGCAATATTGTTATAGGAACAAAGTGGACTTCTGAAGGTGACAATTGGATGCATTTAGCTGCTAAGATTAACTATAGTACCAGAGAAATAAAGGAATGTCAAGCTGGCTGTGACGGGCCATACAGCACTGGAAAAGCAGAACCCATGAAGCACAAATCAAGACCAGACTAGCTACACAGCCAGTTCCAAGACACTATGGGTTACAGGACACTTTATCTCAGAAAACAAAATACTGTCCAGTTAGAAATAAAACTGATTTTCCACCTTGCTTGTCTAGGCATCAACATATTTTCAAAGGGAACACATGGTCTTGGAGCAAAGATAAATCCAGGGTTCATTAGAACAACATACTGTCAGGTTAAAGATCAAATGACCTGTGCATCAGAATCTATCATTAAAACCTAAGGAAGTTTTAAGGGCAAGCCTTGCAGATCTGGCCAGCTAGTCTGAAGGCTCAAACACCTCACAACTTCTTCGAAAGTATTTGCATTCACAATGTAAAGAGAAGCCAGTCTTGGGAGCTGTAGAAATAGTTTTTTTTTTTTTTTTTCTTCTTCTTCTTCTTCTTCTTCTTCTTCTTCTTCTTCTTCTTCTTCTTCTCCTTCTTCTTCTTCATGGAATGAATCTCAATAAAACTCAAGGAAGTCCTAAAGTTTTAAAGGCATTTAAACTTAAAAAAAAAAAAACCAAAATCCAAAATAACACCTATATAAAAGAGTGTTCAAACAATCCCTAACTCTAAAAGGAGCAAGTAGACACCTTAGTTGAAAATGTGTTATTTCTCATGGCAAGAATAGGAAAGTTCCAAGCAGGAGCCAAATATCCAAAAGGTCAAGACAAAAAGCCAAAAACAAACAAACAAACAAAAAACTATTCTCCAGTGTTCACAACTCTAGTTGGCCGTGTGAGCCTGGGACAGCAGGGCCTAACAATGAGGTGGATTAAAGACACAGCCAGTAGACACCTTGACTCAGAGCATCAGACAACTTACAGTCTGAGGGTTAAGAAGAGTCACGTGAGTAAAGTGCACAATCACAGGGACAAGTCACATGTGGGGGGAAAAAAACAACAAAACAAACCATGTTTTTCCACAGAGGCACATGAATAACACCAGCTGAAGTAAAGCCCCTTTCTGTTGCACATGGGAGGAGAACGAAACACATTTTGAGAATAATTCTGTGTTTGGAAGAAACTGAGGTCCTAAGCTCCGTGTCTTGTTTTCTAGGAGTTTTCTCACACGCGCTCAGAACTCCCCTCACAGGACCTCATTTTTGGACTGTGTTCTGACACTCGTGGAACAAATTTGAGTTTTTTTTTTTTTTTTTTTCCCAGCACACTTTCTGCTTTGAGGGCAGAGAGAACTAATGACACCAGCCAGACTGGGTGTGGAACTGCTAAGGACTAGTGGCTATCACAGCCTTTCTTTTTCTCACTTTTAAATGGCACTGTCTATTGGAATTATTGTATAGATGTCATACCAGTGTACACTGGGGGCAGGAGAAGCTGGCTGTCTTTTCAGGCCAGAGATCTCAGCACTCAGGAAACAAAAGGGACCAGAAAAATTGTGCCCATAATTTAAAGATCTAACTTAAGAACGTCACGTCTGAACTACAGACAGTGATATGATAAGCTACGGGGCAAGAAGTGGCAAAGAGTGGCAAAGTCCATCACTGCTATAGTTTAGATACTGAATACCATTCCAAGGCATGGCTAAGTCAGCGAGAAAAACAAATTAACAATAACTTACGTCGACTTACTCACTGGTTATTTACACAACTTAAAAAATAGAATTGTCACCAAATAGCATAGGAAGGATTCTGGGGCAGGTGGATTATGGGGTAACGTTGAGACCTCAGTATTCTAAACATACAATCAGGGATGATAGACGAACTTTAGACTATGAGTCTGGAGTTCATGCAGGAGGCCATGACTAGAGATATACATTTATGAAACATTAAAATCTATCAGGATGAGATCACCAGGAGAGGAATCTCAGGTTTAGAGAAATAAACAACTAGTAAAAGAATGAGATAGTTGCTGGTGAGGTAATAGAGAGGTAAAGGTGGGGACTGAGTAAGGAAGGACAGATGGGAGGAGAAGCAAGACCCAGCCTGTGGTGTTAATCACGACTAGATGTTTTGAATCTCTCACAAAAGAAGTTCAGAGGGGAAGTGGGCATGCGCTGTGCGGCAGTTTCCTCCCAGATCCAATCCTGCTAACTTCCAGAGAAGCTCCTTAAAAGAAAGTAAACAACTCAGAGCCCGGCATGCTGGCACACACACCTTTAATCCCAGCACTCGGGAGGCAGAGGCAGGTGGATCGCTCTGAGTTCGAGGTCAGCCTGGTCTATAAAGCAAGTCCAGGAAGGCCAAGGCTACACAGAGAAACCCTGTCTCAAAAATCAAAAAAAAAAAAAGAAGGAGGAGGAAGAGGAGAAGGTGGAGGAGGAGGAGAAGAAGAGGAGGAAGAAGAAGAAGAAGAAGAAGAAGAAGAAGAAGAAGAAGAAGAAGAAGAAGAAGAAGAAGAAGGAGAAGAGAAGAAGAAGAAAACAACTAAAAAGAGCTCTAGGAAGTCCCTGAAGCTCACCAGATTTACTAGCCCCCTGCCGCCCCTCCCCCAGAGTAAACAATCAAGGCTGCTGAGAGTCACTCTCAGAAAAGCCAAGCTGTAAAAACAGAGGATTCCGAGATCAGACCAGCTACCTAGAAGAACAGAAACCAGACACGCTGTCTGGAAGAGGCTCAGGCTACCTGAATCACCTGGAAAGGGCACTCTTTAACCTCTCCAGCAGTGCAGGCTATGCAGTGTGCTCTACGTTTCCCGGTTTTGTGAGCTGTCACCCATGCTGAAGAGTGCTCTGGTGATGCAGCTGCCTTTGAGTCATTTTTGCTCCTATAAGTAGCTCTCACTCATATTTCTGTAAGTAATCCAATTTTTAAAAGTTGGACTTTGGTGGTATCCCTAGTTTGGAGGTTGTGGGCTTCATATATGGGCTTAGTAGGGGTGTGTGTGTGTGTGTGTGTGTGTGTGTGTGTGTGTGTGTGTGTGTGCGTGCGTGCGCACACATGCACGCACGATGTTGCATCTCCCCAACACAAGCCTTCTCACACAACAGCATGAAATTCTGGTTTGTTCAAAAGAGTCTAAGAATAGCAAATCTCAGGTAAGTTTGAAAGTTTTCTATATGGTGGATATAACAAAAAAATTGGTCTATAGTTTTCATAAAAGGAGAAATTGGAGCAGAGGCACTGTGGCAGGAACTGGGTCTAGAAGTCATGAGGAAAGCATGGCTCATTTAAACCATTCAGACACTCAGTTCCACTGATAACCAGGGGGACCCTTCACAGCAGCCACACTAGGTTCTTTAAAGCCTCTTCTCTGCTCAGATAACAATGGTTACCCAGAAGCCCAGGGGAAGCATAAAGATAAGGCAGAACCAGATCAGGGACCTCCCTGAATACCCTGTCACTAGCCAAAGGTGTTATGGGTCCTAAAGGGCCTACAAGTCCACACTCACTGTGTGTAGAGGAGCTTTGACAGATGACCTGAACTCTCCTTTCCCTCTTCCTTTTTCATGATTACCCTTCTCCAATTTTGGGAAGAAAGACACAAACTCCCCCAACCCAGAGTCTCACCACATACTGTGCTCCTCCAGGGTGCTACCTGCAGGGAAAATGTTCATATAAAAGAAGCCTTTACTCAAAGCGTTGGCATCAATGTCTTGTCCACTTCTCTGATACATACTTCCAGTATGGCCTTAGCTTTATGGATAGTTCTTACTTATTAAAAATTTACAGGTTATTTGAGTTGTGTATTCAAAATAGCACAAACAAGAATCGTCTAATAAAATGCCTTTTGTTGTAGCGAGGTAAGAAGGAGAGTTGGAGACCGTGGGGCTGGAGGAAGCAAAGCTCAGTTGTTGAGTATTTGATTTAGAGTCTTGAGGACCCGAGCCTAAATCACCAGAGCACACATCCCAAAAGAGTGAGGCATGTGGACCTGAGATTACAGGTTAATGCTGGGGAGGCAGATGCAGGCAGATCTCCACAGCTTACTGGCTGGCCAGCCCAGCCCTACTGATGAGTTGCATGCTAATGAGCAACACTGTCCTAAGAGAAAAATAAATGATCGATGCCTGAGGAATGACACCAACACACATACACACACATACACACACATATACACACACATACACACACACACACACACACACACCACTACCTATAACCCTTTCCCAACATAAGCACAGAACAAAACTGGAAAGACATACTTTTAACTATGAAGGTTTTCAGCGATGGGACAGTCCCTTGATCACCTCAGAGCTTGGTCACGAGTTCTCAAAGGCTGCTTTGTCTTGTACATTTTAAGGGGAAAGCACAAGAGCCAACTGTGCATCGAGAAATATGACTCAATGTTATTAGGCACCGATAACCTTCCCGGGGCCCCTCTCCGTGTCACAACAATGAGGTCAGCTCCCTTCCCCCACCAACCCTGCGGTCATCTCTTCCCCCAGCTCCACCCTTGATCGTTTTCAGTTTCTATTTCTTCATTAGGCAAAATAATTTCTATCCTCCTCCTAATGTGGTCTGTGACCTCTTAGGACACAAAAGAGATAGACACTGGGAGAAAACACACATGTTTACACTCAGGTACAGAAATCACCATCACACTGTCTCTCTATAACCTCTACCCTGTAGTGTGATTAAAAAAAAAAAAACAAAAAACACTTGAAGACACATGCACCCAAACACTCTGCCTCCCGAGAGAGAATGTGTACAAACACTGAGACCTGAAATGGCTTAAAGAACCCCACTTTCCTCGTTCTGACCCACCACTGACTACCTTACTTTTTAACTTAACTTTTATTATCATGGTGTGTGTCTACGTGATGGGGGTGGGGAGCTCATGTGCCATGGCACCTGTGTGAGGGAGGGCAGAGGACAGCTCCATGGGGTGGGCTCTCTTTCCACCTTCGCGTGGGCTCCAGGGTTTGATCTCTGGTCACCAGTCTGACATGGCCAGCTCCATTACTTGACATGCCACTTCCCTGGCCCAGAATAACACTTTGGAAAGAGATAACATTGTTTAAAATAAAGCAAAATAATTACTCAAACGATGGCCAATGTCTGCTTCCTGGCTCAGATCTCGTGTGTGTGTGTGTGTGTGTGTGTGTGTGTGTGTGTGTGTGTGTGTGTTTTGGCTCTCACTTTACTGCATATAAACAGCATGACTCCCACAAAAAGAGCTCAACCTCAGCCGTGTGCCCTACTCCACATGGACAATGTCTCGCTAGCTGGATGCTGTTCCACGTGGGAGGCCATGACGGTGCCACCTTTTACTCTTTTCCTTTTGGTACGGTAGGAATAAACATGGAATGGCATCAGAATTCCATGGGGCTGTGCCTGTGACGTGCCAGTGTGGAGCCTGAGGCAGCAGAGCCTTCTCGTCAGCAACCTTCAGGCTCATGTTAGGTTACATGCTAGGTTACATCACTTGTACTTCAGATCTCAGTCAGGATTTCTAGGCTAACCTTGCTCTTCCATTCACCAAAGTCTGAAAACAATTTAAAAGAGCCCTTCTGTCTGCAGACAGCTACTAACACCCACACGTATATATCTGCAAATCTACAGGATATATAAATATATGTACATATGCATGTGTAATTTTGAATTAGTTGACCGAAACATAACAAAACAATGATTAGTAACTATTATTAACTAAGTGCATGCCATGTATCCCTAAAACCACTCATTTCCACTCAACACCCTGATAGAATTAATCTTCCCACCGGCGCAGAGGAATGCACAGCCTCATTCAATGTTGACTTGCAGTTACCTCCTGCAGAGAGATGGAATTTGGCTCCTTGCCAGCCCTATAACATTAGGCTTTCTGAAGAAGCCATCTCAAAGCATGACTGTCACCTCCTCAGTCAGGATGTGACAAGAGATTCTTCAACCATCTCACGTTGACTCCTAGCTTCCTACTTGGATGGGTGGAACAGCAAGTTGCGAGATTCAGGTACAGAAGTCAACCCAGATTTGTCCATTATGAGTCATTTTTTTTTTTTAATTTATACACACACACACACTCTCACACACACACACACATACATATATATATATATTAGGCAGATATTTTCATTCAGAGAGCATGAATTTCTCTAAAGGGTCAAACACATACAGATATTATGTCATTATAATTTTTAAATATATAGTTAATAATGTCAGCTTCAGAAATAACTTGAAAACAAAACTCTAGCACTGTTGGTCCAAAGTGAGATTGGTCCCAAAATAATAATTGTTACTGCTAAACTGTGGAGAAATAGTTCAATGGGAAATAATTCATTTTATCAGCATTGCAATCTTAGGTCTGTCTGGGTTGGAAGAGGTCAGCCCTCCCATGTCCTGTTTCCTTTCAGAAGGCAGTGAGTTACTTTACCCACAGATGTACCATGTTTACATCAGTAAATAATATAATATTATTTATAATAAATAATACATAAATATATAAAGTATACATTTATAATAATATGTAAATATTTACATTTACTGGGTACTACATATCTCTACTATGACACGTTCTAAAATCCTGTATACTCGGAACAATATCGGGGGCTTAGGATTTAAGTTGATGTCTGTTATTCCTGTAACTACCCAAAGTTCTGGCCATGGAATGAAGACAGTATTTCCTATGCTATCACCAACCAGTATACAGAAGAACTGTTAGGCCCAAAACAAAAGCAGAAAAATCTGGGAGAAACCACATTGTAAAAAGTTTCAAACACCTTGAGTCAAATAGTCACTTGGCAGGGCTGCTTGGTGTCACAGCAATCTCCCTTGGGAAAACCCTGAGTTCCTTTTTCAGCTTTCCTGAAACTGCAGGGAGGCAGCACACCTTAGCTAGAGTGCTTCCCAAGGTCAAAAGCCTTCAGCTTCCAAAGTCTGTTTCAATAATCTTAAACTATTTTTTTTTTCATCTTCAAAAATAGTTCATAAAAAAACTGTCATCAGCAGATGTCATATCATGCAATATAGCTACTGCCATTTCCTATCCTCGAAACAAGATTTGGTTGGTTGGTTGGTTGGTTGGTTGGTTTTTTTGTTTTTGTTTTTGTTTTTGTTTTTGTTTTGAGACAGGGTTTCCCTGTGTAGCCTTGGCTGTCCTAGACTTGCTTTGAAGATCAGGCTGGCCTCGAACTCACAGTGATCTGCCTGCCTCTGCCTCCCGAGTGCTGGGATTAAAGGGGTGCGCCACCATCGCCCCGGGGCCATTGAAACAAGACTTAAACAAGAAAGCACTATAGTAGTTTTCCTTTAACCCACCAGCAGGAAAATTCCAACCAGAACTAGCTTCCTATTCACACCGTGGAGCTTCCCCTGTCTGCCAATCAGCAGCCAGCAGTAAATGTCCCAACTATGGGAAGCTGGCAAGCATGGGAGCTAGGGAAAACCTGACTCCCTATTGTGTCACAAAGACAGGAGGAGCCATCAGTCGGACTGCACACTCTCAGACTCCAGGAAAGAGAAAAAGCTAAAGATCCGGATGCGCAGACACACTTACAACCAGCCAGAAGCACTTCTGGTGCTTCCGTGTTTTAAGCAAAACTCCCGATTTGATTTGATTTGATTTTTTTCACTCTAAAAGTCTGAAGTAACCACCGCTTTGTCTGTGATCCTTTCATTCTACTGACGGTCCACTAAGCTTTCTTCAAGGAATCCTTTAAATTTTTGGTGACTATCCAATGTTGATAAGGATCTAACTTGCAGGCTCTACACAGAAAGATGCAGTAATCTCAGTGATCTGTTTATTTACCAACTCAAACTGGAGAACCCGGCCAGGTCAGTGGAGCCTCCCTGGCTCCAGAAATAAGGCAGAGACCTGCCACCAATGCGAGTATCTGGAATCAACTTAAAATTCACCACTGGAAAGTACTTGCTGCCAAACACTTCATTTCCATTTCGGCTTCTGCCCGGATGACTCTTCCAAGAGTCTGGAACCTGTATTGCTTACAGTGTTTGGTTTACATATCCCTGGGAGCTATCACAACCCTAAATGCAGGGGGTTATAAAAACCCTTCTATGGTTTGTATTCTTGGCAGCTCTGCAGTCTCAAACCCATTTGAAAAAGTTAGCTTGGTTTTCATCCAAAGCCCACTTGGTTTTTTTTTCAGGTCCCTTTCCCTGAGGTGAGTCCCTTCAACCTGGCATTTCAGACACACGACTGCGCTGATAAGCCTTATATGACTTCAGCTAACTTGTCGCTAATATAGACTATAAGGAGGGGGGAGGGAGAGAGAGAGAGAGAGAGAGAGAGAGAGAGAGAGAGAGAGAGAGAGAGAGAGAGAGAGAGAGAGAGAGAGAGAGAGAGAGAGAGAGAGAGAGAGAGAGAGAGAGAGAGAGAGAGAGAGAGTCCTGAGCACGCATCCTTTCGCTAGGGCCAGCAGAAGTTTGGAAGAGGCATGGGGTAAGGAGAGAAGCAGCGCTGGTACCTTTCCTGACCTCTCTGAGCTTGGTTAGATGTGGAATTCAGCCTTCCAAGCAGCAGGATCTCGTCGTCGTCCAACTCTGCAACTGGGCGGGGGCAGCCAGACACGCGTTGCTTCCCCCCAGTCCTGCCCTGTCAAGGTCCCTGCAAGCGCAGAGCGATGTGCACCGCAAGCCGCTGGGCGCAGCGGGCTGGAGAGACTTGCCGGAGGACCCGCAAGCTGCCCTACTCTGCAAGGGGAGGATGTAGAGGAGAACCCCGGAGAAGAATGTCTGGACAGAAGGGAAGAAAACTCTCTGCACATAGCGCCACTGAGAATTGAAGTCTCGGTCAAGAGGGCGGGGCGGCCAGGCCCGCAGCTGGTGGGGAAAAGGGTGCCTGAGCAGAGCCAGAGCTGGGAGGGGCCCGGGGCGTAGGCTTTCGGGAAAAATTCCATTGTTGATCCACCACCACCAGCACTACCACCTCCCATTCTGTACCTCCATAGAGTTCTGGCTGCAGGATGCAGAGCGGCAGCCAACGTGAGCAATCGAGGCACTAGGGGCGAAATCAGCCGGGGGTTTTCCCTGGTCTCCCCGGTGCGCTTTCCAGCCAGGGAGCCCCAACCCCAGCTAAAAGAAAAGTGAAAGAGAAAGAGCCCAAGCTGAGGCGGAGATCAACAACACCCCCCCCCCGCGAGGGGGGGGGGGGAGGCTGCGGGAGGGACACGGGCTCCCGGAAGGGCCAGCACACACCAGGTGCCCAAAGGATCCCGCCACTGCCAGGCCCCCGGGGCACAGAACCTGAAGGACAACTGGGAGCAAGCAGTCTCCGCCCCGTGGGCAGTTGGCCACAGTCTCTGTGTGTCCTGGAATGTCTTTGCAGTCTGTGAAGTCTCAAGGAGCTGGCGTGAGTTCACAGGTGCCTTGCATCTACAGCAATTGGCCTTGCAGGGAGGCAGGGAGGCTTCCTCCGAAAAGCCGAGAGACCTGGAAGTAGGTTGCACCAGGAAGAAACTGAAAAGGATGATGGGTCTGAAATGGGCGGTCCTCCAGAGCAACCCTTGACCCGTTTACTAGTGTGGAAAAGGGAAGTTTCTGGACTCTTACTAGAAGATGCCTAGGGACCTTCAGGGGACGGTGAACTTCCACTAAATGCCTAATTTGTAATTGAATGTAAAACATGCACATGCCTTTTGATGGGAAACAAGGTATGGTTAAGGGAATATCTTTAAGTTGGACGTTAGGATCGACTGTACCAACGAGGATTCAACTACAAGTCCATGCTAGAGAACCCTAGATCCCAGCCTTGAGAACACCTCTTGGAACAGCGCACGCCAAGTGAATCACTGAAACACACCGGTGGCTTGTGTTTCCCAAAGCTTTTAAGGAAACGAGGAGAAACGAGGAGACCCTTTGAGTCTAGTTTAAGACGCAACTGTGTTCTTTTTGTAACACATGAAAAGTAGTAAAACTGGAACGTTCGAATTGTTAAATATAAACATGTGCATGACATTCCACATAAAATTATTTTTGTGAGAAGTTTGCTTTCACGAACTTATCTTGTGCCACTTCAAGTTTTAGAATTTGAAACAGTAGCTAATAGACATTTCGGTAACAATCACTCCAAATGTATAGTCAACAGAAGCGAAAGCATGTGTATTTTTATAACCATTTAAAATTTTTACTTCCATTATAAAATATATTTAAAGAAAGGTAAGACTCTAAATGAAGACATGGCTCAGCAGTTCAGAGTGCAGCTCAGAGTTCGGCGTTAAAGAGCAGTCCCTGTGCTCTTGCAGAGGACAGGAGTACCATTTTCAGAGCCAGACTGCAGCCCCTGCTCCAGATGATCCAACAGCCCTGGCCTCCTGAGGGACCTGCATTACACACACACACACACACACACACACACACACACACACACACACACACACACACACACACGTTTTTCTTTTAAAGTCAGAATGGTAGAATCATTCTTTTTGTACGTAAGAATATGAGTTTTCTTGAATAACGCCAGTGAGTTTCAAATCCAATCGCGTTTCCATCTTCAGTGGAGGCTCAGCTTTGCCCACTGAGCATGCGCTGTAAGAAGCTAAAGCTAGACCGACGTCCGTCACAGTGATGTAAAAGCAGTGAGCACCCCCAGCACACGAGTTCCAGAGGTGAACAAGCAGGTCTGTACCTCAAGTCTCAACTTAGACTTCTGCAAAGCTCTGGGTATTCTTGAGAGGTGATTTTCTCTCACACCGCCCCTGATCTCCTTATGTCTTTCTTCTGTGTGCCGGGCAGCTGGTAGAGGACTCACGTGGCCAACAAAAGATACGTCATGGATTACACCCAGTACCTCCTCCCAGGGCCAGCTGTTGCTGCTGCCAGAAGAGACAATGCATTCCAAGTTGTGCCCTTCTGTCCATGTGATCTACTGAGGCAGTTGCTTATAGCAGAAGTTCACCAGCCGTAGGGTCTAAATTACCATGCTGGCTATCCCCAGGACTTGTCAGACGTCCCTACCTGAGACGACACTTTTAAACCATGGCAGCCAGCACCCTGCGATAAATGTTCTGAGCTCCTAGAGAATCTTCATAATACCTTGTGGAAACCGGTGAGTGCTTTTCTCATGAGCCGAACTTCAAAGAGTAATCTGAGCACATTAAAAAACAACGAAATTGCCCAATAATTACGGATTCCACTTCAGATATATACAGTAGGTTGCAGAGTAAGATGCTGAATGATGTACGAAGCATTTGTGCAGATTTTCCATAAAAATAACACCAATAACATTAAAATCAAATGAAGCATTGTAGCCGCAGGACCCATTGCATTCCACTGTTGCCGCTCAAACATCTAGGGCAAATTTGTTTTCTTAATTACAGATATAAAGGGAATTTCTGAATTACTTACGAGTCCCTGCAATCGAGTGACATTCACTTTGCAGCATAATTTGTTTGTGTTGCATTCCACTCAAACAGAAAATTTTAATATATGCAACTTGTACTTTCACTTGCCACAGGCTGTTTGGCAAGATATTGAAAATTATTCACATCAATGAACAAGTAAATTCCACCACATAAATTAAAAGAAAAGACCAAGATTGATGAAACAATCTTGAAATTGCCTTAAGAGAGCTTTGGCAATTACAATGCTAGAAGGACTGAAAACCAGCTAACTACAGCTCCCTGGAGCGGCCATGACAGCAATTTCCAAAGAATGAACAAGGAAATCAGAGTTTAATAAGTTAAATAAAATATCTGATTGTTTTCCAAAGATTAACTTTGCTGTCTTTAAAATAAATTACTAGATGGGTGTGGTAGCTCATAGCCACCTGCTGGTAGTTAGGATTCTAAAGCCAGGAGTTCAAGACAAAACTGGCTTGTTTTAGTTTTTTGAGACTCTGCCTCAAAAAAATAAAAAATAAAAAAAGAAGAAGAAAAGAAAAAGAAAGAAAAGAAAAAGAAAAATGAAAGGACTTAATATTGTTTCAATAGATGTTTGAACCAAAGAACTTAAACATTAACTCATATTTTAATGATTTAAAAAAATAAGATGCCAGGCAACAGATATTATATGGAGGAATTTATTAAATAAGCATAAGGAGAGAAGGAAAAGTGGGGAGGGGTACCCCAGAGAGAAACAGAGGGGCAGAGAAAAAAGAAAGAGAAGAAAAGAGAGGAGGTGGGAAAGAAGAGGTAAAAAGTAAGAGGGAGAGGGAGAGAAAGGGAGGGGTGAGGTGGGAGAGGGAGGGAAAGGGAGGGGTGAGGTGGGAAAGGGAGGGGTGAGGTAGGAGAGGGAGGGAAAGGGAGGGGTGAGGTGGGAGAGGGAGGGAAAGGGAGGGGTGAGGTGGGAGAGGGAGGGAAAGGGAGGGGTGAGGTAGAAGAGGGAGGGAAAGGGAGGGGTGAGGTGGGAGAGGGAGGACAAGGGAGGGGTGAGATAGGAAAAGGAGAGAAAGGGAGGGGTGAGGTGGGAGAGGGAGGGAAAGGAAGGGGTGAGGGGGGCCTGATCTTTTACATACTGAGCAGAACCACACCCAGTGGCAGGTAGGCTATGACCTCACAGATAGGCAGACTGGAGCAGGATCCTAACATTCCTACCTTTTCCTATAATTAAAAAAAATGAGGATGTTAGATTGTTTTCATATAAGGTAAGTTAAAGTATATAAATGTAGGTAAGGGAGGAGAGAGAGAGAGAGAGAGAGAGAGAGCGAGAGGAGAGGAGAGATGAGAGAGAGGAGAGAGAGAGAGGAGGGGAGGGAGAGAGAGAGAGAGAGAGAGAGAGAGAGAGAGAGAGAAGCAAGAGCAATGAAACGTCCAGATTATATGATGAAGGGGACGGAAAAGCTCTGCCCTGAAAGCTCAGGGTAGAAGCAGGCTATGTCAGCCATGCTCTGCAGCAGGTAGGGACCAACCAGTGCTGGGGGAACCTAGAGCTGTTTGTCCCAGGTCTGGAGCACACCACTTCAGCCTTTTGTAAATGGATAACAGGTGAAGTAATCAGTCTTTGACTGTTTCCTGCTGACAGTGGTACCAGAAGAGTAGGCCGGTTGAATTCACTGCCCAGGGTCTGAGAGCATCTGTGGCTAGGAGGGGCCATGCAGGTCCACCTGACATGATCCTTGAGGCTGGATTGGAGTACTTGGGGGTAGCTGCTTTGATGTAGGAAGTCTGGCAGGATACTGGAGCATATATGTGGGCAGAAGACAAAGTTAGTAGGTTAGGGAGAAACTCTTGGGATTGCAAAGAGAAAAAGCTTGAAAAGAAAAAAAGAGACAATGCTTGAAACATTTTGGAGTGCAAAGAAAAAGTTTGATCATGGGAACTTCCTCCCATTTTACTCTATTGCTGGCAGTAATTAATAAGGTTTAGTTTTGAATCTGTCCATGTTTGGTTGCGGAGGTGTGTATGCTTAGCATCCCGTAAAATGGGCATGGGTATTTGAAATTCTCCAGAAGACACCCCAGAGGAGCCTGGAAAGGTGGCGAATAGACTGTTTCTCATGGGGAGGTGAAGTCAGTAATCCATGAGGTCATCCTCAGAAATGGATTGTGACTCAAAAGACAGGTACAGACTGTCTCGGTGACTTGTCAGTTCTGGTGAGCAACCAAAAGGGCGTAGCTCAGCAGAGAGCTGTGTTGGTGCTCTCATCCAGTGGGAAAAGTCCTAGTTGTAGGTCAGTGAGAAGGAACAGCTACGGTGATGCAGGCTGGGGTTGGGTACCTCTGTTCCCAGTGAACCAAAGAGGTGTTGACTGTCTCTCGGACAAAGGGAAGCATTTACACCAACTAGAAAGGGGGACTTCAGCTAGTGTTAGGTGCAGAAAGGTGGCAGTAAGGTAGTTAGGGAAGGGATCCCAGAACCACTGAATGGGGAGAAATCCCACCCACTGAAATAGGTGAAAGGTAGGAAACTTAGACTCTGGATTGGCAGTTCTTGTCTGGATTCCATTTGACCTAAGTGGTAGATTTCCTGTAGTTTACAAGAACCCTTTTAAGTTCATAAAGGGAGATAAATTTTAGACATGTTAGCTCATCATTGTTTGAAATCGGCAGTAAAATACACAGTGTTAGTCATACACATTGTAGGAAAAGGCAGTAGGCATATAGCTTACCAGGGATTTGGGCCAAGAACATTATGTTAAAAGCGTGAATACTCTTTGAGGTAAGCTTAGGAAAGGCAGAAGCCTTATGGAAGTTTTTGACGTCTGTGGAACAGTTACATGCAGAGGACTGAAATCTCCTGTAGAGCAGAAGAGAGAAGGCTTACCTGATCTTGATTTTCAGCATCAGTACACATCATGAAAGATGTCTATCCAGAAGACTGGAGATACATGAATCTAGCACAATGAGAGACATTTTAAGAAAAAGACAAACAAAAGGAAATTTTAAATCTTGAGCTAGAAATTATGAAAGGATCATATATGATTTAATGAATGCAGTCCATAGCAGTGACCTCATTTATAGTCCCCTTAAGGGTACATTACAGAGCAGGGATCTATTGGTCTCTGGTCTTTGGAAAGTGGCTTGTCCCATCTCAAGTTTCCCTGAAGGCATGCTGAAGAGAGCCAACCCCTGACACTATTAATGACACTCAGCTGTGCTTGCAGGCAGGAGTCCAGCATAATTGTCACCTGAGAGGCTTCATCCAGCATCTAATGGAAACAGATGCAGAGACCCACAGCCAAACGTTAGGCAGCCCTCAGAGAATCTTGTCTAAGAAGTGGGGAGGAAAAAATTGAAGGAGGCGGAGAGATCAAGGACACCACAAGAAAACCTACAGAATCAACTAACCTGGGCCCATAGTAGCTCACTGAGACTGAACCATCACCAACCAGAGAACATGCATGGACTGGACCTATGCCCTCTGCACACATGTAACAGAGGTGCAGCTTGGTCTTCATGTGAGACCCCTAACAGAAAGAGCAGGGGCTGTCTCTAACTCTGCTGCCGGCCTTTGGATTCCTTTCCCCTTGTAGGCTACCTTGTCTAGCCCCAATAGGAGAGGTTGCACCCAGTCCTTACTGCAACTTGATATGCCATGATGCTTTGATACCCAGGAGAGGCCTCCCTTCTCTGAGGAGAAAGGGAGGGGGCGGGGAGGAGGTAAGAGGGAGGGACTGGGAGGAGTGGAGGGAGGGGAAGCTGGTGTTGGGATATAAAAATGAATGAATGAATGATTGAAAAAAGTATGCTGAAAATGTGCAGACCTAAAAGATGCAATGATCCTCCCTCCCCTTTTATGCTCTCCACCAATCCACCCGTCTCTCCCTCCCTCCATCCCTTCCTTCCTTGCTTGTCAAGACTGGTTAAGTTTTCAAGCATCTTGGGGGCTGGGAGACCTGAGCTGTGCTAGCTACTGCTTCTGTAGATCTTACGGGGCGTCTCTGGTCCCATGTTATTTTCAATTATTTTTAGCTCGATTTCACTCCCTCGTGGGGTACATACACCTGTGAAATTCTGTGCAGTCACACACATAAGCACAGATGTGAATACACTTGCGCTCACAGCAGGCAGCTGCTCTCTGTGGTGTGTAAGATAGCATCACCCCCTTCATTAAATGATAAACCAGGCCTGTGGGGGATTATTCTATTGTTTCTCTCTTCCTGTGTGTCATTGTTGTTTGTGGGGTAGGGTTAGTTTTTTTGGTTTTCTGTTTGTTTGTTTGTTTGTTTGTTTGTTTTGTTTTTTGTTTTTACAGAAGGTCTTGAACTTAGGCAGTCTGGCTTCAAATCCCTGACCTGTACTCTCTGCTTCTAGCTTGATAGCTTCAGCCCACTGCTACTAAAATAGCCTGGAGAGGATTATCCAGGGCTTCTAGGGTAGGATCTCTCAAGGAGTTTAGCCAGTAGGAGGGCTGATGCCTGTTGTCCTTTGCCTTGAATCTCTGCCTGCTGAGCTCTTTGTGTTTCTGGAATGAAAGTGTCTCCAGTATTGCAGGCAGCCCTGGCTAAAAAATGGTGAAGTGATTGGCCATTTGGGTGAAGTGATTGACAGCAGGCTGCCAGAGAGCTGTTGGAAAGTTAAAACCACAAAGTCAATGGCAGACAGGTTGCTGCTAGTTCTTAATAAAGACGGGCAATTGTGTTAAAGTGTATTATCTGGGTGTATCCATGGCGAAGGGAGAGATGGCATGTGGTGCAAGGTAGACGGGATAAACAAAAAACCACATTTTATGTATCTCAAAGTACATGGAAACTTAAACAAATTGTTACCCAGGAGGGAGAGGTGATTTAAATTAAAAAAGAAGAAAAAGAAGGAGGAGGAGGAGGAGGAAGAGGAAGAAGGAAAAGAAGAAGAGGAGGAGGAGAATTCATTTGGTAACACACCTATTCTGAACAGGCTTCTAAAGCTGACCTTCTCAGCACATACATTGCCCCGCAGAGCCTTACCACTTGACAGTATAAAGAGGTACATAGTATGAATTGATATTGCTGATATTTATTTCAATACTCTGTATCGCGTATACCTGCCGACAATGATAAACATACATACAATTATTGTATGACTCATTTTCTTGCATGTATTTGTTGTGAATGATGAGTACATACCAGGTACACATGTGGGACTCAGAAGAAGAGCACAGCTCAGTGCCACAGTTTGCCCGCCCCCGTCAACACTGTGCTCAGCAGGAAGCTCACAGGAATGCCTTGGGACTTACATTCCCTCCCCTCCCTTCTTATTGAAAACTCCACTTGAAATACATCAAAGGTGTAAGTATAGATTTTAAAACTATGAAACCGAGCAATGCATATTAATCAGGACTCTTTTGACCCTCACCTAATGCCAGGACCCTTTAATAAAGTTCCTCCTGTTTGGTGATTCCTAGCCATAAATTTACTTTCGTTGCCATGTTGTAAGTGTAATTTTGCTACTGTTATGAATCATGGCATAGATAATATTGGAATTAGAGGTTTGTCAAAAGGGGTCACAACCCACAGGTTGAGAACCGCTGTTCTAGTGGGGTAGAAAGAATTGAATATATATTTAAAGAGGATTTATTAGCTTGTCTTACACAAGTGAAGATGCCAACAGTGGCTGTTTTCACAGCAAAGAGGCAGAGGTGCTAGTAGCTGCCCATTCTCCTGATCTGAATGCAAGCCCCGCCTGACACAGAAGCCCTGGAAGATCCTGGGGCGCCACTTGTCTTTAGTCCACGTTGAAAGGCCAAAGAAGCTAAGTGCTTAAGTCAGTAATGAACAGCAGCAGCAGCCGTGGCGGCAGCAGCGGCGGTGGCGGCGGCAGCAGCGATAGGGCGGATGAGTTTGCCAGAGCACCTAGAAAGCAACACAGAAGGAAAGCAAGACTTTTCCCTCATACCGGAAGATGGCTCCTTCTACTTAAAATACCTTGAGTGTCTTAGTCAGAATCACCTGAGCCCTAGCTTTTGTTTCTTGTCTGAATGTCTCAGTTGGATTTCAGAACATGTCAGCACCCCAAAGAAGTAGGTCCAATGCTGGTGAAGGAATGGGCGTGCCAGTGAGAGTAAAAGGCAAGCAGGCCCAGAGCGAGAGCTTCCCCTTCTGTGTGCATACATTAGCTGCTGGCAGATGGTGTGGCCGATTTAAGACGTGTCTCTCCATCTCAAAAGATTTAATCAAAAACAAAACTCTAGATCTCAATAGGGGGTCTAGGTTTACTGCATGCATTGTCCTTGGTTGGTCCAGTAGTTTGTGCAGGCACCCCTGCGTTCGGATCTGCCAGTCTTGATGGTCTTCTTCTAGGGATCCAGGACACTCTGTGTCCTTTTATTTCCTCATTCTCCCATACATCTCTCACCTGGAGTCCAAAAAGCAAGTTCCAGCATCTCAGAGGACATCCCTATTGGTCTAGTATTCAATGATAAGTGAGAATATACAATGTGTATCTTTCTGGGTCTGGGTTATGTCACTCAGGATGATCATCTCCAGTTCCATCCATCTGCCTGCAAATTTCAAGATTTCTCTGTCTCTAATAGCACATTCTCCATAGTTGTGTAGAGAGTGGAGACTGACTGACATAAACTCTGGCGCCCCTATTTGATTACTTCCCCTTGGTGGGGAAGCCAGGTGGCACTCAGAGGAAGGGTAAGCAGGCTAGCCGAATAAAACCTGATAGGCTGTGATCATATGGTGGGCGAGGAGGTCCCCTTCTGTCACAGGACTAGGGGAGGAGAATAGGGTGAAAGATGCAGGGAGGGGTAATGGGAAGATATAAGTGAGGGAATAACAATTGAGATGTAATATGAATAAATAATTTAAATAAGATTTAAAAATTAAAAAAAAAAACCAGAAACAGTCCCTCGGAGACGCGCTAGGTGCTTAGCCTTTAGCTAACTGTAGATGCAGTCAAGTCGATGATCAAGAGGAGCCACCGGACTCACCAAGGAATAGGAGCACCCAGAGGCTCGCCTACCCGTCAGCTCCGGGTCTGGTCAGGTTGACAACCAGCGTGGACCGTCACAATGACGTATTTAAAAAGTCAGGAGAGAAACTCTTCAAGGTGAAACAAATTTGGGGTGAATCCCCAGATCACCGAAAACAGAAGCAAACATACGCAAATGGATTTCATTAAGCTCAAAATCTTCTGCATAGAAAAGGAGAGTCAGTACAGTAAAGAGATAACCCACAGATATGGAGGAAACACCTGCACACTACACAAAGGGGTCCAGACCCAAATTGTATGGGGAATTCAACATCAATAAACCAGAAATAAAAATTCCTAGTTTTGAATACATGTGTAATGGAAGTAGACTTTTTTTTTTTCAAAGAAGACATATATTGGCAAGAAGTACATGAGGGGAAAAAAAAAAGCTTTATATCTCTAAAAATCAGTAAAACACAAATCAAAGCCACAGTGAAAATAAACATAATGTCAATAAGAACACATATTGTTAAAAAGACAAAAGATAATAATTGCACATAAGTGTGTGAGTAAACAGAGAACTTTGCACACTGTTGGGTTTTGATGAGTGCTAATAATTAATACTCGATCATATATTTAGTAAAACCTTATTTATTCATTAGTCAATAATTTCCCTAAGTAACCACATATTGAGACTATGGCTCATCCAAGATGAAGCACAGAGGAGAACACACTAACTGATCTGCTATCAATGTATCTTCCTCCCATGCAAGGTCCCAGGTTCTCGTGTTATTATCTACTCTGGACTCCATCCATTCTCCTCCCACCACCATCACAACACCATCTCCTCCTGATCCCCAACCCATCTCCAGCCTCCCAATCCCAAAACCATCCCCCTCCCTTCTCTTCTCCCAAATCCCAGGCTTCAGCAGTTTCTATTAACCAATCAACTTTAAATTAGGTGGAGCCAGCTGTGCACAACATGGACAGGTGTGTGTGAGAATGTGTTGTGTTCCTCTGAGCAGGGACCAGATCTCGGGAGTGGGAGTTGGAGGTGGGGGGATGGGGAAGTGGGGGGAGGGGGAGGGGCATGAATTAGCATTACAAAACCTAGCACCAGACCAACCTCCAAGTCTTGGGAATAGAGTCCACCAGAGAAAAAGGTGTCTGCACTTAGACTCCTCACCTCACTATTGACACTACTAAGAAATGGAAGTAAAGTAATAATGCATTGATTATATAAAAAAAAAGATGTTGTGCAGACACCAAGGATAAACAGTCACCCTTCTGACAGGTATGAAACCTTGCCATTAGCTACAACGTGAATAGAAGCAGAATCTGTTTTGCTCTCTGGAATGAGCCAGACAAAGAAGGACCAACATTGCTTGACGCCAGTCATATGAGAAATCCAAGAAGCTCACGGAGAAATAGAAACTAAAGGGGTGGTTATGAGAAGTTGGGGGGATGAAAGCAGCACAAGGAAAAGGTGATCACGGATGCTAAGTTAGTTTGAGGGAAGGCAGGCTTTCTGATGGTCCTTATAAGGGGAGGACTGTAGGTGACGACAACACATATATCATTATGCGCACTGAAAGACTAAAATAGATGACTTTGAATGGTTTTGCCATGAAGACATGGTGGTGGTCTGAGGAGGCAGATATGTTTAAATTCAACATTATAATTTGTATAGCAAGCATCACATAATACACCTGGGACGGTTTGCCTGAGAAATGCCCCCTGGGCTTGCATATTTGAACACTTACTCCCTACTTGGGGGCGAAGTTTTGAGAGGTTATGGATTTTTAGGAAGTGGAGCCTTACTGGAGTACGTACGCCACCGGGTGAGCTGTGAGGGCTTTGTGCATTGCTCCCCACGCCACCCCCCCTTCTTGTGGGCAGGTGACACGTCATCAGGCAACTCTTGCTCCTGCAGCCACGCCATGCCTTCTGCACCACCACGGGTCCTGTCATTCAGGATCCATAAGCTGAAGTGAACCCTTTGTCCGCCGGTTGCTTCTGACGGTGGTATTTTTATCACAGGAACAGAAAGGTAATTAGTACAACACATCGTTGGTGTGTATAATCTGTGCATATCAATTAAACCCCTGCTTGGGGTTTCAGCATTTGCGAGTTAAAGTCTGAGAGATGTTGACCTTCAGGCCACTGTGTTCTACATGGGGTGTACGGGGTGGCACTGTCATGAGAAGGCACCACCAATGATAATAAAAACACAATCCTTAATTAATAAGATAGATATTAAGTACTGTGGAAATAAAGACATAAAATAGCATTGCTTTGTTGTAACATATGTTCGTGGACTAAAAAAATTAAAGATCCATTCAGAAGCAGGTTAAATTGGAGGAGGTAGGTGATACAACAGTCAAGTTCTTACCCGCCCCAAAATAGAAAATCTGCTACTTTCGAAGAAAATAAAATAAAACATTAAAATCTTTACTGTTGTTGTATAGAAGGAGGCATTCACACACACACTAAATGGCCATTTCCATGAACAGTGGCTTTCACAGTGGAGGCCTGACATTTTTATTGCGCTCGCAACATGAATAAGAAATGAGAGTACTGAGCATAAAAAAGAAATCTTATGTTCACAAAGTTGGCCTTTGTGTTCAAACATAGCAAAAAATCATAAAAAGTACCAGAAAAACCCATGCCTTGTATTTGAAGACACCTCCATCCATACACAAACATTCCAACGTGTGTAAACAGGAAGTAAAGCGGTGTTGGTGCATTGTTTGCACGTCTCTCCACACAGGCCTCCCCTTTAAATCTACCTGCATTTGCATTTACAATGAAACGTATTTGAGAAGATCTGTAGAATCAAAGTAGGCTTTGGACAAACCTCAACGGAAGGTATCATAGCGTTCTTCCCCCCTTCCTTATTGCTGCCTCTGTATCTGCAGGGTCTAGCCAAGACTATAGAGGAGGGTAATAGTGCAAAGTGTGTGTGTGCATGTGTGGGTGTGTTCATGCCTGGGGTGTGTGTGTGTGTGTGTGTGTGTGTGTGTGTGTGTGTGTGTGTGTGTGTGTATTGTGGAAGTCATTTGCTAAAAGCAAGCAGTAGATTGGAAGCAGTCTTTCTTTACAAAGACAATGCCCCACAGTCTTTTCATTTATTTTAAATTTTCCCATAAGATATATATTTATTTATTTATTTATATATACACACACATACATACATGATCCTGGTGTTTTATCCTTAAGTACTCCAGCTGTGAATTAGAAAAACAATATTCTTTATATGAAAGAAATAATCACTTTCCAGCAAGATTCTTAACTTTAAAGAGATTAGTTATGATCCAACTGAGATTAAAAACTGCAACATTTTTTTAGCCTGTGTAACTATGATACAATATTTTTATGCTAAAATTTTTTCCTGCTGAGATCATTAGGTGAATTTGATTGGCTTTCAAGCTTGTGAATCATTTGACATGCACATGAATGTATATAATATGTAAAATGTATTAAGTAACTATGTAATACAATTCTACACTCCCAGGCCGGAAGTTACGTAGCGCCCTCCTCACTTAGTCTCCTTTGTGCCTCATTTCTTTCCATGTCCCAGACCTTCCTTCTAGGCTCTTCATGAAGCATGTGCTCCTACAGCACGTTCTTCCTGAGAAGCATCTTTTGGTGTCTTTTCAGAGAGAGAGTCGTCAGAACCTCCACTTCTCCCGTGCGTTCCATCTGCCCTGCAGTGTGTGGTTGCCAGCTTGTCTGTCAAGTGTGTCTGATCTGTCTCTCCCTGCAGCCTGTCCCTAACAAAGGGCTTTGCTCTGTATCTCTAGATGTTATCAAACTATATCCACACGTTGCTTACAACATGTATGGAATATTTATTTTGTTTAAGGTTGCTTCCAACCCATTACTTGCTTTTAGCAAATGACTGCCACAACACACACACACACACACACACACACACACACACACACACACCAGGCACGAACACATCCACACATGCACACATGCACTAAGCACTATTCTGGGTCTGGGGTGTGAACTTAAGATCAAAGCTCTGCATTTAGATAAGGCTTAAAGACAGGTTAAACTTAAGCCAACCAAAAGTAGGATGGGGGGCTGGGTACATAGTTTCAAATCATCTCAAGGCATATTACTAATTTGGCTGCAGGGTCCAGCAAACATCTTGTCTCTTTAGGGCCAAGAGATATTTTCAGGAAAGTGTATCACCACAAAATCCCACCATGACTGAGAAGCTATTAGGATTTACTGGCTTCTGGAAGAGGACAAGTAGGCTTTGGTTTTTGGTTTTTAATGATGTGACCTCAGGTAGGCTGGGTAGGCATACCAGAGCAGACCTGATCCCAAGCCTCACTGGGTGATACAAACTGGGCTTGTTGGAGAATGAAGAGAGTGAAAAATAGTAATTTCAAAGTTTTGTGAGAAGTGGGAGAGTAGACATGATGGCAGGAGTGAGAGGCGTGAGAGTATAGTCACTGCATCACACTCCTATACAGTTAATACAAAGCATTACAATAAAAGGGAAATGTGAGTCAGGCATGGTGGCACATGCCTGTAATCCCAGCCCTTGGGGAGGCTGAGGCAGGCAGATCCCTGTGAGTTCGAGGCCAGCCTGGTCTACAAAGCAAGTCTAGGACAACCCACACTACACAGAGAAGTCCTGTCTTGGAAAACCAAAAAAAAAAAAAAAAAAAAAAAGGAGGGAGGAGGGATGTTTATAGGACTTGAGGAATGATACCTGACGCTGAATATGAGAGAGACAGAGAGAGGGACAGATAGACAGGCAGAGTAAGTTACCAAACGTATCCTGAGACAGTAAGACAGTGGATAGCTATACCACTCATATGTCCACTTGGGCTCCTTCTATGACTTAGAGAATTTCTATCAACTTCCTCAGATTTCATAATTTATAACAGGATTTATAACTCTGTCTTACACATTCAAAATCCCTTTTGGCATTCCTCATGGAGTCTTAAGCATCCACTGTATTCACCTCCATCTCGTTTTCGAAGGAGTCGATTTCAGAGAGTGTTCTCCGGCCACTGCAGACGGCTGGAGTGCGCTGCTCAGTCCCACAGCTGCCCTGTCCTCCAATCGTGGAAGCCAAAGACCCTGGAAACAACTTCAGTCAAGCAACCGTGTGTGCTAAATTCCCATTGCTCAGCCGAGAGGCAGGCAAACTGGACACCAGCCTTACTCCTTCAGGCAGAGGTGAAGCTCGCACGGTTGTGATGGTCTAAGGTTTTGGGGTTAACATTTACATCACTTACTGAAACAGGGCACAATTACATGAGCTCCACCCACTGATAAGAGTGAAGCAAACTCCCAGCATTTTCTTTCACTCAAGGATATGTATGCGGAACATTTCAGTCTTTGATTCCCTGGCCCCTCCTAGTCCTTCTGTCTCCCAGGGGATGATGTGCTTGTCAAGGAACAAAGGGACACTGCAGTTTTAGAGAGCTATTTCACTCAGAGAGATGAAAGAAAAATTGGCATACCTCAGGAGGAAAGCACCAGAACCTGCAAGAAGTGGGGAAATATGGAAGATTCAAGAAAAGGTTTTATTCTTTACGTAAGTTAGAAAAATGTTGTGTTAAATATAATTTTATCAAGTGCAATCTTGTATGTAAATAACTTAGCTGCTTCGATGCAATGGATTTTGTATAGTGTTTAATCCAGGCGTGGTGATTCACATCTGTAATACCAGACCTTGGGTAGCAGATACAAGAGATTGTCAGCAAGTTTTGGGTCATCCTGTGCTGCATAAGGAGACTCTGCCTCAAACAATAAAAATGAATTTTAAAAGAGATGTTTTATGAAAGTTCTCATTGTGTCAGTATAGTTCCTAATTTCCTAGGGCCATACTCTACTACTGGAAACACTTAGAGTAAAACGGAATCTGTTTAGGGGTTACAATTGTGTACAATAAGCAAAAGCTAATGTCTATTTCTTTTTAAAAGCATGGCCTATAGTATTTAACAACATGAAAACCTCAGAAATGACAACGAACTATTTGAGTTGGTTCCATAACATTTAAGTCTCAATGTCCTAATTTAACATAGTGATATGCTTGATATTACAACCTTTTTGCTTTGTTTGATATATATATATATATATATATATATTTATATAGATAGATACAGATATAGATATGGATGGTTTTGGATATAGATTATAGATATATCACTTTAAACATAAAAAACCTTTTTCTTCAGACTCAATGCATGGCAAAAATACATAATTTTAATAGAAAATGTTTATTGGAATATGCTAAGCATCTATTTATAATGTGCGTTCATATTCTTATCCTTCATCTCTACAGTAAGATATGGGTAACACTTGCTGAATTTTAGGTGTGATAAAATGAGGCTCGGGGAACGTACATGTCTTACTGATCTCTGACTCTTGGCAGTAGATATACACGTGTGCCAAACTTCAAATCACTTGCTTTTCTCTATGTTGATTTTCAATATTTTCTAAATATTTTTTAGTGTTTGGGAGTACCATACAATTATACAATGTGGTTTTGACTGAATCCAACCCTTACTCCTGCCCCTCTACTTCTGTCAGTACCCCGCCCCATACCATTTCTCCCTCCCAACCTAAGGTAAACATTTTTAATCCACAGAGTTGACTTTGTTCCCCCAGTACATGTGTGGGTGTAGAAACAACCACAGACACAAGGGAAACCTACCAGAGCTGCCTCCATTAAAAAAATTTACTCCCCTTCCCAGTAACCAGCAACTGGCTTTAGCTTCTCAATTATCAGTAGGAGTTCACGAGCCTCGCCCACTACTCATGCTGGGATTTTGCATGCCTGCCTCTTCTGACAAACACAGAATGTAAGAGAGCCATGATTCTTCAAATCTACTCGCTACAGGGGATAATTTCTTGTGCAAGAATCCTCACTCAAAATGTCATGGTTGGCCTACCAGTGAACAAACTCATATAGCCCTCTTGCTCCCACACTGTGAGCCAATGTGCCTGGGCTATTGTTGTAGACTCACAGAGGTGGGTGAGAGGTCTATTCAAAAGCATCCAAGAAGCATGCTCATATCTGGCATCTCTCAGATTGTGTGAAATACTGGTTCAGGGTATTTTCTGTTCCAGATGATGTTAAAAGCCATTAGAGGACACCATTGCACGTGTAAAGATGGTTGAGCTCCCAAGGTTGAGATGCTAAGATGGTACTGCAGATAACCAATAGAACAGGATGGCACAGGAAGCAGGTTTCTATCTGATACAGGGGTTTAGTAGACCCACGTCACTGAGAACTCTCTGTGGTCCTTCAGAAATGAAACTTTAGGATTTCTGCCTCAAATCGTTTGTATTCTTTTCTTCAAATGGACACTGAGTTTTGAAGACACCGCTAATTATTAAAGTATTTGAACACAACTCCTTCAAAAATGAGCTGTCAGGGCTGAGAACATGGCTCAGTCATTAAGATCAGTAACTGATCCTGCCAAGGACCTGCTGGGTTTGATTCTTAGCACCCATACAGTGTCTCATGGCCACCTGTAAGTCTGGTTCCAGAGGATTTGATGTGCCTTCTGACCTCCATAGGGACTAGGTACATACAAAGCCAAAAGATATACATGAAGGCCAAATATCCATACAATAAAAATACATACAGGTACAAAGGAAACAAAGCAAAAACAAACAAACAAATGAGCTGTAAGTATCTTGTTTTATTTCTTGAGGAGCCAAGACCAACTTACTAAGATATTAAATATGTGAAAAACATAGATGTCCTCTGAGAGATGCCACCCAGTGGGGGATCAGGACAGATGCTGGGACTCCCAGCCGGACTCTGGGAGGAGTGATGAGAGTGGTATAAAAGAGTGGAGGAGAGGGTGTGATTGAAGGACCCAGAGGGTACAGGAGCCCCACAGAAGACCATCAAGGCTGGCCTGTGGATCTGAATCCAGGAGGGCCTGCACAAATTAATGCACCAAGCGAGGACTATGCATGCAGAGACCTAGCCCCCCTGTTCAGATATAGCCAATGGACAGGTCATTCTCCAAGGCTGTGAGGGGAGTGAGGAACTGCCTCTGACATGAACTCTGGAGCTGGCTATCTGATCACTTCCCCTTGTCAGGGAGGCCTGTGGGCCCACAGAGGAAGGGGATGCAGGCTATCCAGATGAGACCTGATAGGCTGTGAGAGAGGAGGGCCTCATTATCAGAGGTCTAGGGGAGGGGAAAAGGGCAGAAGAGGGAGGGAGGGTGGGAATAGAAAAATAAAAGAGAGAGGATAACAACAGGAATGTAAGGTGAATAAATAATAATAATAATAATAATAATAATAGTAATAATAACAATAACAACAATATAATAATAATAATAATGATAATAATAATAATAATAATAATGTATGTGAGAACAGCAACAGCAACAACAACAAAAAAGGAGAACCGTTGATCAACCAAACATAGTGGTGCATGCTGAAAGTTCCAGCAGGTAGGAGGACCAGAGTAACTTAGTGTGCCACCATCCTGGGCTACATAACGCATTTCATTCTATTCTGCACTACAGTAGAGCGGACTTCAGGCCAGCAAGAGCGCATAGTAAGTTTGACATTCCCTCAGCCCCATATACACACCCAAACTGGGAACCATTGGCCCAGTGTAGGCTTTTTTGTTCGGTTGGTTAGTTTGGTTTTGTTGTTGTTGTTATTGTTGTTGTGTTGTTTCATGCAAGGGTTGTTGCCTTTGAACATAGTCAGGGCTTATGAACACAGAAGAAACCCGGAACACATTAAAGGCAAATTTTACAGACATTTCAACCTTGCAAAAATCATGACTATATTTAAAATTGTAGCCATGACATATATCTAAGCCTTTGTGGGTTTAAGCTTGTTCTGTCCACACTTAGTCAGCTCAGCAGTAGACAATTCACTCATGCCTAAAAAGTCGCCATGTTTGTCATTGTTTGTTTATTTGCTTGTTTGATCTGCCACTTGGTTCTGAAATCTAAATGCCTTGAGAAAATGCAATCTATATTCCTACCGGGAATCTTAAGCTCCTGTTGCCAGCAACTCAATGTGGTGTGCCATGTGTGCATGCCATTGTTACTAATTACTCTCCACTTTTTCTAAGCCTTAGAGCTTTATTAAACTGTTGTGCCCAAGGTGCTGCCATCTCATCCCGACTCCATTTTGTGTCTTTCTAGATGACTCTCAGCTTTCCACCCATCTCAGTAGCAACGTCTGCCTTGGCCACACTTTTGAGACTGGCCTTGACATCTGTCCACACCCAGCTGTATTAACCAAACTAATTAAATATTTGTGCAGCTAAAATATAAAACTTAAATAAATGGAGGAAGTGCAAATAACAAAAGTAATTTCCGCATTATGTCTGCAAAATTCTGTGACGCTCTCTAAGCCTTGCAAAAGGACAAATGTTACACGGTTACCCCAGCCCAACTGAACAAGGATGTAACTACTCTTTTGAACTCTTTCGTGTCTTTAAAAGTGCTGTACCCCTGAGCTGTACCAAGAGTCGTCATTGTAGAGGTTTTAGCCTACTCTTCATCTGGTCATTATTAAAGGACTCATCCGCTTCATTGGCTTTAATTCCTGTCTGTAACTATCTCAAGTGGGTCAAAATTCAAAATAATTTAGCACATATCTTGGCTGACTGTCTACAAGTTCAGTCTTACCTTGCTGTGAGTGTGTGTGATGGCGTGCTACATATTGTATGTGGTAAATGCTCAGATGTGTAGACACCCCCCAGAGGCCAAAGGACGGTACCAAGCATCTTCCATGAACCTCTACCCTGATCTTTTGAGGTTGGGTCTCTTCATGGACCTAAAGCTTATTTTTTTTTTTTCATTAGTTTGACAACTAGCAAGCCCTAAGGACCCTCCTGTTGTCACCATTCCTCCACTCCCTACGGTGCTGGAATTAGAGGTGGCATTGCCTGGTTTGTCTTGTGTCTGAACTCGGTCCATAATGGTTGCGTAGATGCACTTTTAATCACTGAGCCATCTCTCCAGACCCCGAGTAATATTTTAAGCTAATAATAAGTGTTCCTTAATAACATTTAAGATGTTTATTTATTTTTATTTTATGTTTGTGAACGTTTGGCTTGCATGCTTGTATGTGCGCAATGTGTCTCTGGTGCCTGCAGAGGCCAGCGGTCCGGATGGATGGTGTGAGCTGCCATGTGGATGCTGGCAACTGAACATCCTCTATCCTCTGCAAAAGCAACAAGTACTCTCAACCACTGAGCCGCCTCTCCATCCCTATAAAACATTATACTGTAAACTCAAAACTACTGCTTTAAAAATACATTTTAAGTTAAATTAAAATTTTACAGTTTTATTTTGCCTTTCCTTATTAACCTGTAAATCAGGATGTCTTAAAAAAAATGATAACGTTGGTGATTTAGATTACTGTATAATTTTAAGCATTTGATACATGACAATATGTCTTGGCAAGTGCCTCAAACTAATACTAAATAGAAAGTAGGCAAGTGCCTCTTGAGCAAACATCCTCTACCATCCGAATGCCATTCCTCCTTAGAAGTGACTCCTGCCTACTGGGTGGGGTGCCCTTTGCACTAGACTAAGCTCCAGGACATTTGCCCTCTAGGGTCATTTTGTCTCTGTGATTCTGCAGGGGGTGAGGCAAGAAGCAAGTGGTTTCTATTCACTTCTCAGTTGTGTGTGGCTGGTTGTGTCTGTTTGTTTGTCTGTTTTGCTTTGTTGTTCATTTCCTTCCCCAGATAGGGCCTTACTCTGGAGCCAAAGCTCTTGCTTCAGCCTCTCAAGTCCTGGGAGGACAGATAGGCACCGCTGTGCCTGCCCCTCAGGCCCGTGCTGGGAAGCCTGTGCTTTGCAGGTACATAAGTCCTTTTCATTGATTCCTGGCCTTACACATACTAATGTGTGTACCCTGTGTCTTTTGCTTGTTCCGTTTGCTTTGGTTCGGGGGGCAGAATCTCACTCTCTAGTCTAGAATGGCCTCAAACTCACTATGAAGCCTAGGCTGGCCTCAGACATCACTCTCCCAAGTGCTGCTATGACAGGCATGACCCAATGAATTAATAATAAGTCTTAATAAATTATTTCAAAATGTTCATTACATTGACACTCCATGTAATACTCTCATAATCCATGCATGTGTTACATACTTTCCTAGAAGCAAAACACATTGGAAAATATATACAAACAGTGCATCTTGCTAGAATCAACCACATTGTCTTACTAAGTGGTTATTATTATTTATTTAATCAAAACTATAGAATCTTGATAGTTTCTCTACACAATTTTTTGGACATAATTGAAATTTTATTTGTGAACTTTTCAGCTTTTTAATTAACAGTAGAAGAACTTTTTAAAAAATGTCTAATGTTAACAGAATAAGCCAGAAACATTGTTTCTTTATTCTGTGTGCTAAATTATCAAATGACAAGTGTACATTCTTTGTCCCGTGTTTCTTACATTCTTAATGGTTTTTCTTTCTTACTTTAAAACCATGGTGTCAGTCATGAATAACAGGCACATTGGTTTACTGTGCCGTATAACAATATATAAAACTGTCATATTGCATTTATTTTGTCTGACTGGAAATATGTGTTTTCTGAAATTACCAGGAAGCATTTCTTTTAGTAAGATATTTTCCTAGTATATTGTTTTCCTCCTTTTGACTTCACAGTGTGTCTATTGCATAGCATTAACAGCTGGGATTCTAATATTTGCATTTATGTTGCTATTTACATAATTTGAAAATGTCTGTTTCAACCATATAATTAATATGTTATTGGTGTGTTTGGACTATTCAAGCCTCTGCTTTGTGCTATTTACATATATTTTCATTGTTTTCTTTTACATACTCCTTTATTTTATATTGTTGACTTCAGTTAGGTTTTTTTTTTTTTTTCAAGTTTGGAAACTTTATATCAAATTTTATTCCTTTAGTAGTTACATTTTAGTTTTTGCTTATGTGTGAAAGTCTAATTTCTATAGTAGTTAATTACAGACACCTTGACATATTCAGTTTAGTTTGGACTCTGGTATAAAAATCTTCTCACCAAAGCAGCCTTTCTACCAACATTTCTGCCCATACTGTTGTGATTTCTGTAACCCTGACTAATTATGATGCCTGCAGAGTCTCACATGAATAAAAGCACACAGGATTTGCCTTTCTCTGCCTCCTCCATTCAGTTTGAATACCTTAGAGCACTGTCCCATGGTCATTGCACATGTTCCTTACATGTCTGAGAAGTGTCCCAGTTCAGTAAGTCCAGAGTTGGTTTATCTGCTCACCAGTTGTCGGGTATTATGTTTCCTCGTAGCTGTTATTAGGAATTTAGCTACAAGAAGAAATAAGAAACAATCATTCTAAAATAAGCCTCTCTTTCTTTCTCTGTGTGTGTGTGTGTGTGTGTCTGTGCATGTGTGTGTGTCTGTGTGTGTATGTCTGTGTGTGTGTGTGTGTGTGTGTGTGTGTGTGTGTGTCTGTGTGTGTGTGTCTGTGTGTGTGTCTGTGTGTGTGTGTCTGTGTGTGTGTGTCTGTGTGTGTGTCTGTGTGTGTGTGTCTGTGTGTGTGTCTGTGTGTCTGTGTGTGTGTGTCTGTGTGTGTGTGTCTGTGTGTGTGTCTGTGTGTGTGTGTCTGTGTGTGTGTGTCTGTGTGTGTGTGTCTGTGTGTCTGTGTGTGTGTGTCTGTGTGTGTGTGTCTGTGTGTCTGTGTGTGTAGGGTGGAGAAATCAGGGAGGTTTCCTTATTTAACAATCAAAGAAGCTTGGCTAGAATAGTTTCTCAGATTCTGGCAGATTTCAGACTTCTAAGTCAGAAGCAAAACCCATTCTTTTTTTTTTTTTTTTTTTTTTGATATATTTTTATTTTCTGTGTGAGTGGTTTTGCCTGCATAAATGTATGTGTACCACATGTGTACCTAGTGCCCACAAAGATCGAGAGAAAGTGTTGGTTATCTTGAAACTAGAGTGACAGATTGTTACGAACCACCAAGTGGCTACTGGGAGCAGATATGCACCAAGCAGATATTTGGGTCCTCTATAAGGGCAGCCAGTGTTCCAGCTCTCCAGGCCAAACCCATTGTTCTTCATAGCACAAGAAACACCCTCAACATAAGGATATTTGATTTGGTTTTATGGCCTCTGGTCTTGTGAGGAACAGTAGCAGGGCCTCAGTGGACACCATTCCTGAAATGGTTATAATATAGTTCATACTTAGGCTGCCTGAATCTTCCAGGTAAGGATGAAGAGAAACCTGTCAAGTTGATGATTTCCTATATTAGACATTGTGCAAACTTGTCTTTGAACTGGATGGAGATAGTGTTTACACAAGGTAAGGATTTATGCTATAAGCACAGCTTAGGATAGACTTTATGAAGCTATTCCAACATGCTAATTAGTTCTCAGCTGTCACAAGAAAATGACTGGCCAAACTAAAGGTCTTAACAACCATCACAAGTTGACGTCAAAAGATGAGTTCCTTTGACTGGGTAGACAGGAGGACATGGGATCACATTTTATCAGGAACAGAAATGGGAAACGGACAGCATCTAAAGAGGAGTTGATGGGTTGCTGGATATCAATTAAGGAGGAGATCAAGAGTTTTAGCTACAGAAACTTAACTAAATTCTCAACGTAGAGAACACAGGAAAATCTCCTCCCATGCCAGGTAAGGGAAGTGAAGTGGTATCTGTGAATATGGCCAGGGCATGATGTGTGCCTTAATGAATTCCTTCTCTTAAGAAAAGACTCGGGGCTGGAGAGATGGCTCAGTGGTTAAGAGCACCACCTGCTCTTCCAAAGGTCCTGAGTTCAATTCCCAGCAACCACATGGTGGATCACAACCATCCAAAATATAACCTGGTGCTCTCTTCTGGCCTGCAGGTAAACAAGCAGACAACACTGTATACATAATAATAAAATAAATCTTAAAAAAAAGAAAAGGCGCAGATAAAGGTCTTGTCAGAGTCCAACCAAGCTAGAGTGAGTAAACTCCATAGTCCAGGCCTTCATTAGTTCCTATCCAAATGAAAGGTGTAGGGGAACCAGGAACCACTGCAGCGTTTTCAGCCAGAGGCTCATGTCCACTAAAAACATGAAGTTAATCACGAGCCTGAGGGCTGCTGATTTCTCTCCACATCTATTGTAGAGGAATTTTCTCAGTACTGAAAGACTCTCATGAGGAAGGAGGGGGCTGGGAAACACATGACACTTGGGAAGTTAAAAAGAAAAAAACAAAACAAAACAAAGCAAAACGAAAAAACATGAAACTTATGAGATTAATGAGGGACCTTCCCCAAGGTCATGGAAACAGTTAACTATTGCTTGGGGAGGAGGCAGACAAGGCTTGCTGGGACTCTTTGATGCATTGGCCTGTTGGACAGCTTGCCAGGTCCTGAATAGTTTCTGTCAGAGATCATGTTTTCATTACTGTTCCACCGTTCTAGGATACTCAGTTCCCCTCCTAAACTGTTTCCCCCCCATTTCTTTGTGTTGAGAAGCTTCCACTGACACTTCTTCCACCTCACTGATGTTTTCTTTGTGTCTGGCCAACTGAGAAGCACCTTCCCCAAACTCTTCACTTCTGTGGTTTGCATTCCTAGGATTGGTTTCCTTCTACTTGTATCATCCATCACTACCATGTTTTTAGCTACTTTTCTCATTAAAACCTACTATGAGTTACAATATTTAAGCACACTAGTGTTTGTCTCCCAAAGGCATAAATTATATATTCCCCAGTGTGGTCATGTTCAGGGGAGGAAAGACCATTTTAGAAAATGATGTTGCTTTCTCCGTGTAATTCTGCTTATGGAAGAGAAATGGGTCTGCCACATGACAGTTGGGTTTGAGGAGCACCCATCAGGGCATGATGCTGATCTTGAGGGACCGTCTCCATGCTATTTTCTCCCACTGTGATTCTGCCATGGTGATGTGTGCACCACAACACCCTCACCAGAGGCCAATTCAGTGTCGCCACCATTACCTTTAAGGTTTAGTCAAACTGTGAAGTTTGAATGCATGACACGGGCTTGTCTGTTCTGTCACAATTAGAAAAGACAAGAGAGACATCGATGCTCTTACCACATCAATCAGAGGTGTTTTGAACCCCCAACCTGCTAACTCCTTGGAGCCTTCTTTGGGTAACATGAAGCATAGATTTTTATACTTTTTCTTTTTGTATTATAAACACAAAACACATACATTTTCTCAAAGGACGGTTTGTTGCATTATTCTTGTATGCTGTTTTCATTACCTTCTAACCCGAGCTGAGGTCTGGTTATCTTTGCAGCTTCTTTGACCAGTGGATTATTCTCATTGTTTTAAAATATCTTATAATATTCCCTATATTTTATTGTTCTTCATTTAGAATTCAATACCCTTACATCAGTGGAGATGCTGTGTATCTTTTTAAAATATTTTTCAAATTCATCAACCACATGATTTCTGGCTCATGTGATGTGCTTTGCTTCCCTGCAAACAAGTCTACTGAAGAGTTTCTTCTTTTTATTATACATTTTTTATTTTCAGCATTTCCATTTGTCTCTCATAATCCATCTCTCTCTCTGAGGAAATTCTCTATCCTTAGGAAAAACAACAAGAGCCTTCCAAGAACGTCTCACCTTGCTTTCCAGAACCTGTGAGAGGCATACCAAGCTTTGAGTCACCTCTGGCCCTGGTTCCTGTGACTTGCCTCTTATTCCTTTGCACATCTCAAGTTTCAGACTTTGACGCTGGGCATTGAGCAAGCCAATAGTAGAGACCCACTTAACAGTATTTAATGCTAAAGAAGCACACTTGCCCCAGGATGCTATAGTGGATTGAGTTGCAGTTATTTTTGTCAGTAATCCAAATGACACTTACTAGAGGCTTGGACTTCTTTGAATGCTGTGTCAAGACTCTACTGAGCTGGGTCAGTGGGCTTAGTGCTTAGAGGATCTGTCTCAGTTTCCTTTGTTCTACTCATTACCTTCAGAAAGTCCCTAAGAACTACATCTAACAATGGGTATTTACCAACCCTTTGGGCAATGCATTGTGATAAAATGATCTCTTATCTTCTAAGAGACTGGAACTTTTGCTGGAGCTCACAGCTAATGTTAATAATAAATGTTTAGGTCACTTAGGACTGTTATTTTTCTGTGTAGTCAGCCTGTCTATTTAAGCTGCTTTTAAGATAGCGGTGTAATAACCAACTTTACTTGGTTGAGTTTCCCATTCAATCAACATTTACAACCTAAGCTAATGCATAGAAGTCATCTTAAGTCATGTGCTTTTCTCTTCTCCTGATACGAGCGTAGTTGATAAATGATCATGTTCGTTATGATATGAAAACAGCAACTGCAGGCTGGAAGCAAAGTTATGAAATAAAAATCCACAGTAAATGTTGACTATGGCATATGGGTATTCCTTGAGAAACAATGACATTTGTAATACTGTTTGTTATCTGAGGCAGCTGACGTCAATGGGAGACTGTGACTTAATCCTTTGTGAGACATGGTTAAAGACATCTATAAAGCACCCTGATCCTTCCCTGTGTGATACTTTGTGTACTGTTCAATAAATACAGGTCAAAGCCCTTTGGCGGGGACATACATATGTAGACACAGGCAGGGTCACAAGATATCATTCATGTTAGGACTGATTTAGACTTACACAATAGACAGAGGACAGAAGACACAGACAGAGACAACTACTGGCCAGTTCAACTCTTGGCTATCTCTTGGTCAGATGACACCAAGAGGAAGTGCTTTGTTGATTTGTGCCTTTAATGCTATACCAATGCACTATTGGTGACTCAGAGATTATTATTTTTTCTCTTTTAATATGTCTTATTTTTTACATATACATTTATATTATTATACATATATAAAATAAGCTACATACAACAAAAGGAACCATGAAACAACCACGAATTATATTAATGTTACATTCATAGTATTTTGGTTATTTGTATTTGGCAACCTTGTAGAAAGCATCTTTCCTATCTTGGTGAGTCTAAAATTCTGAATGTAAATCAATATCGATCATATCTCATCTCTATCAAGTTAAAATATCTATCTAGACCTAAAAACTTCTTAACTCCTAAACAACTAAGCTTAAGCTCTGGTCTTCAACCCCATCAGAAATTTTAAAAGGAAGAAAATTAATTACCTGAGTAAACAAGAGTGCAGGTTAGCAGCTTCCAAGGTAAAAAAAAAAAAAAAAAAAAAAAAAAAAAAAAAAAAAAAATGACAGAGACAGTATAGGATTCTTTAATTATAAGACAGGTTAACTCAAAGAACCTCCTTATGGAGATGGCTTCAAATGTGGCAAACAAACCACTGGGAAAAATGTCCTCATTTTGGCTACAGACAGAATTCTGCCTAACCTGGGCAAGCTTGGATGCCGGTAGTCAACGACCAAACTCTGCCAAGGCAGGGTAAGTAAGCCCTCAATAATTTCTGCCTCACTGTCTGTCAGATATACTGGGCCAGAGGGCTGAAGAAGATGCTCCAACATTATAGAGAGTTTTGGGTGATCATTCAGGCAGCAAATTGTCTCTGTCAGAGATTATTATTAATGCATTCAAACTGGTCATAAACACTTTTTTTAAAAAGATTTATTTATTTATTATTATGTATACAGTGCTGTGTTTGCATGTACTCCTGCCAGCCAGAAGAGGGCACCCTATCACATTACAGATGGTTATGAGCCACCATGTGGTTGCTGGGAATTGAACTCCGGACCTTTGGAAGAGCAGGCAGTGCTCTCAACCACTGAGCCATCTCTCCAGCCCCACACTTTTTAATAAAATAATAGTCATTCAAAAATGCTTATTGAGGTCTTTCTCTGCACCCGTGTTTCCAGGACAAAGAGAACATGGCTCCCTCAACGTGTTTGGAAGTAATCGGTATTTTATGATGTGATCTTAGAAGTATTAAGAGAGATAAAGTCAGGATAGAATTTTTATAAACAGAAGATATGGTGAAAGCAGACTCACCCAGCATCCTAGGAGAAGCTTTTTTACTGGAGCATAGATAACCTATACTCTTTAAAAAAAAAAAAAAAAAAAATAGTAGAGATGAAAGAATTCATCCAAGGAAGTGGGAGCTATGAATTCAAAATCCCAGAAGCTAAAAATAATATGGCAGCCCCTAGAGACCACAATGATTATATTCCATGCAGTGTACAGTGTATACTATAAAACAAAATGTACACACATATGTTTGGCACGTATATGTCATACAGATATTTGTGTGAAATTTTTAAGAAGGTATGTACTATAAGAAAATACATTGAAATACATAGAAATTTTAGATCAATGAGATTAAGACTCATCTGTGAGTCCATTGGGCAATGGTCATAAATTTCGCAACCCCTGATCTTGATAAACATTGTGAATCTGTCAGAATCTTGTGGGCTGTTTGCGTGACTATAGATGGATCACCAAAAGTACCCTCACAGTAGCCTCATCCAGAGTCACTTGTAGTTCTAAGGTTACTGCTGCCAATCTCTCACCTGAAGTTCTTTCATCTGTGGAGCCTATAGGCGGCAAGCGAACAGTAGACGTGAAGATCAAAGCACACGACCCTCATTTTCCATGACACTTTAATGGAATTTTCCACATGCTGTCACCCTATTTGAAGGTCCTCTGTTTCTCACACAAGGACACGCTCACAAATCTAGAAGCCATGTTTGCTTGTTTAATTCTACATCTATCTTATCAGTGTCACATAATATATATTTTTTCCATTGACACAGTCCTGTTCAATGCATACTTCTAAAACAACTTATTATTGTCAGATAAGGCATAACTGTTTCCAAGGTACTGAGCTCAGTTAAACCTGCTGGCAATGCCCTCACAGGCACACTAAAGGTGTTCCTAGTAGGTGGTTCTAAGTTCAGGCTGGCTCAAAATGAGTTTAACTACCACCCCCATACAAACTAAACTAAAATGTAAAAAACTTACTATAGTTAATATATCAACAGCCCCGACAAGAAACACAAACGGGTGTAAGAATAGTAACTGGAATTTTATTTATCTCCAGTCATAGAAGTCATGGAACTTTTCAATATTTCCAATTTTTTTTTTGCATTATTAACTTTATTTATATCACAGATAATATCATTAAGATATTACTGATCCTTTTAATCCTTATGGCTCACCTACCTGCAAGTGACAGCAATGTTACGTAGAAACAGAAGGGTCTTCCTGTATGGCCTATGCCTTCAGGCATGGAGCGAGTTAAGGTATCTGTGTAACAATGACGTTTTACTGCCTCCTTTAGGTTTCTACAATAAAGGACTAGTGTTTGGGGCTTACACTGAGATATTCAATCCATTTGTATACAATGTT
Organism: Acomys russatus; assembly: GCF_903995435.1. Lineage (NCBI taxonomy): Eukaryota > Metazoa > Chordata > Mammalia > Rodentia > Muridae > Acomys > Acomys russatus. Next base: position 8,979,762 of record NC_067162.1, read on the forward strand.
TGTGCAGAGTGATAGATATTGGTCTAATTTCATTCTTCTGTATTTGAAGTCTAGTTTTCTCAGCACCATTTGTTGCTGAGAAACAACAGGTACGTTTTTGCCTCTTCATCAAACATTACATGGCAGTAGTTATGAACACTCACGTTTAAGTCTTCTAGTTTACTCCATTGGTCTAAGTCTGGGTTATGTCACTCAATATAATCTTTTCTGGGTCCAAATGAATAGAAATGTCATGTTTGGAGCCATGTGACCTGGACTTCCTCTTTGCAGATAATCTTTAGGTGGTAACTATCAAAGCCTACTTCTCCTCTTTACCTTTTCCGTTTTCCTTTCATTGTTTTAAATTCAGTTCGGGTTCTGGTACTTACTTCTAAGCCACTACTACAGCAAATAATTTTTAGTGGAACTGTTAGGAAATAATACACTTTTTCCATTTTAGAGTCTTATTCTGTTGCTGTGATAAAATCTCCTGAAAAAAAAAAAAAGACAATTTAAAGAAGAAAGAGTTTATTTGGCTCAGGTTACAGTCCTTTTGTAGTGGAATTAAGGTGAAAGCACTTGAAGCTGTTAATACCTTACACCCATAGTCAAGAGCACAGAATAGTAAGTAAATGCATGCATGCTAGGCTTCAGCTTGCTCTTTCCACTCTTACATGGTATAGGATCCACTACCTAAGGAATGGTGCCTCTCACAGTGGGCGAAAACCCCCCACCTCACTGAGTGTAACACTCATAGACATGGCCTGAACTCCATTCCCAGATGATTCTAGGTTTTCTCAAGCTGACAGCTAACACTAACCATTCCATCTACGTCACAGATCCTGTATGTGTGACTCAAGAAACATCTGGAAAGTGGGGTGGAAAGATTGTCAAAGCCAAAATAAGAGGGAGTCTACTGTCAAACAGCCTCACCTAGAAATGGCTACATAAATAAGACCAGAACTAATGGCAGTACCAATTGCTATGTGGATAACCTGAAGATCTCTGAGGTACTCTTGGAGTGCTGATATTATGTGTATTATTACTCTATTCTTGGTACCAAGTGGGCGTCTTGATATAGACTCCAATTTTGAAAACTAATAGAGGTATTTTTCATTGATGTTTTTCTGCTTCTATGACTAATGTGCTCTAGAACTATCTCTTCCCTCTTTTTTCTGTTATTGATTCCATTACAAGCACACAACAGATGGACTTTAAAACAACTACTAAACCTCAATTTTTTTTCTACCAGAAAAAAAAGTGTAATAAAAATTTTTACTATAATACTTAATCTTTTTAAAACTCTTGTCAAAATCTTTTTATCTTAAGTACACTGCCTATTATTTCAGAAAACACCATTACTTGAACAGATATTTGCAGTTTTTTTTTTTTTTACTGAAATATAACGATTGGTATTTGTAATAGGCATATAATGTAGACTGCTTACTCTGTTCTGTAAGAGAAGGGTCCTTTTAAAAATGTGTTCATTTAAAAATGACATTTGTGTAATAGGAAAACATTGTTTTGTCTGACTATAGAAAGAGTGCATATCGTAGTTATACATGAAAACTAACATAGATGTAAAGAAATTATTCTTGTGTTAGCTTGATTCATATAGGGACCTCCTTACTACACTCATCTAAACATTGCTTTTCACTACCAATTTACCACATACATAAGGCCAATGCTACAGATCATACACCACAAAAGGTACCTGGATTTGTAAACACGCAAGCCAAATTTGAAAGAAGATTTAATGGCAAATATAACATGGCTCAACTAATAATTTCTGACATAGGCATATGAAGTCATTTTAACAATTTGCTTATCAGTGAGCTAATGGTTCAATGAAGAAATCCGTAAGTGTGCTGGAAATTCTGTCCTACAGTTCCCAGATGTGCAGAGAACACCAAGTGTCTCTTTCTTTATGGCCCACCCCATTGCTCTCTGCAAAGCCCTGTTGCCATGCTCCAATGTTTGTGTCTCCTTTCAAACTAACGCTGGAGCCTGATCTCCTGTGCAGCTGAATGAAGTGTGTGGTCCTTCTGCGGTGGGGCCTGTGAATGTTCTCCCTTCATAAATGAGACCAATGTCTCATAAAAGAGGCCTGGGGGAGGAGCAAGGAATGGTCTTTCTCCTTTTGCCTCTGACATATAAGGGCATCTTAGAAGCAGAATTTACTGGTGACTCGGTGTTGGAGCTTTCCTCCTCCAGATCGATCATGAAGGATGAGTTGGTCTGATCTATAAATTAATCAGTCATGATTGTATTTTCCAGCACAAACACAAGAAGGCAACCATGAAGCTAGATGGAGGAGTTAGGCTGAGATTATAGATAAAATGTTCAGTTTCATATTAAGAAATGTTCTATAGTCCAAAATTTGGATATCTACGCTTTTTATTTATTTCCAAATGTTTTTATATTTTACTCTAATTTTAAGTAGGTATTTCTGATGTTTTTAAAAATTATAATGTAACTACATTATTTCTCACTTCCTGTTATTCCCTCTAATCAGTGTCTTGTACTTCCCTTGCTCTCTTTCAGATTCATGGCTTCTTTTTCTTTCTTTGCTATTATGTGCACGTGCACGCGCGCGCACACACACACACACACTCCTAAATATACAAATTATATGTATACGTGCATGCATACATTCATACATACATACATACATATTCCTAAATATACACATACAACTTGCTCAGTCTGTGTCATGTTACCTGTGTGTATATGATCTCAATGCTGATCACTTGGTATTGGACAACTGGTTGGGGGCACTCTTCCCTGGAGAGGACTATTTCTTCCACTTTCAGCACTCCTTGAGATATATAGTTTTAAGGTGCAGTTCACTCATTTTTAAAATTTTTAATTTTTTTTTAATATATTTGTTTTTACATCCAAATCATTGCCCCTCCCTTGTTTCCTCTTGGTCCCATCCTCCCTACCCCCCTTCCCTATCCCTAGTCCTCCAAGAGGTGGAGCCCTTGTTCCCCACTAACTGACCACAGCCTAGCAAATCTCATCAGGACTGCCTGCATCCTCTTCCTCTGTGACATGGTAAGGCACTCCGCCAAGGGGAGGTGACCAAAGAGCAGGCAATAGAGTCCATGGCAGAGACAACTCCTGCTCCTCTTACTGAGCTGCCTCTGGGTTACATCTGAGTTGGAGGCCTAAGTCCTCTCCATGCATGTTCCTTATCTGGTCCATCACTCTCTGATAGCCTCGCTGGGCCCAGATTTATTGGCTCTGTTGGTCTTCTTGTGAAGCTTCTGTCTACTCCACATCCTTTTATTGTCCCAATCATCCATAGTATTCCCTGTGGTCTGCCCAAAGCTTGGCATCTGCTTTGATCCGCCGCTGAGTGGAGTCTTTCAGAGGACCTCTCTGGTAGGCTCCCGTGCTGTTCCTTATCTTCAACTGTTTCCAGTGTCTGTTCTATTTGCCCTTCAGAATGAGAATTAAGCATCCTTCCTAGGGTCTTCATTGTTACTTAGCTTCTTTAGGTCTGTGGATTGTAATATAGTTATCCTATATTATATGGCTAATATCCCTTATAAGTGATTATATACCATACTACCATATGTGTCCTTCTGGGTCTGGGTTACTTCACTCAGGACGATCTTTTCCAGATCCGTCCATTTGCCTGCAAATTTTATGATCTCCTTGTTTTTGATAGCTGAGTAGTATTCCATTGTGTAGATGTACTAATCTTTGGTTGAGAAACATCTGGGTTGTTTCTAGCTTCTGGCTATGACTAATAATGCCACTATGAACATAGTTGAGCAAATGTCCTTGTTGTATGGTGGAGCATCTTTTGGGTAGTATATCTGGGTCTTGAGGTAGAGCTCTTTCCAATTTTCTGAGAAAACACCAGTTTAATTTTCATAGTGGTTGTACTAGTTTGCATTTCCACCAGCAATGGAGGGATGTTCCTCTTTCTACACATCCTCACCAGCATGTGCTATTACTTGACATTTTGATCTTAGCCATTCTGATAGAGGTAAGATGGAATCTCAGAGTTGTTTTGATTTGTGTTTTCCTGATGGCTAAGGATGTTGAGCATTTCCTTAAGTGATTCTTGGCCATTTGATATTCTTCCATTAAGAATTATCTGTTTAGCTCTGTAGCCCATTTTTAATTGTATTATTTGGTTTGTTGGTGTTTAATTTCTGTCAGATGTAGGATTGATGAAGACCTTTTCTTAGTCTGTAAATTGGTCTGAAATTCTCTTTATATGTTGAGTCTTTGTGTGCTTTAGATATCAATGTGACTGTGGCCTCATAGAAAGAGTTTAGTAATATTCTTTATGTTTCTATTTTGTGTAATAGTTTGAAAAGTATTAGTGTTAGTTCTTCTTTGAAGGTCTGATAGAATTCTGTGCTGAATCCATCTGGCCCTGTGCTGTTTTTGGTTGGGAGACTTTTGATGACTGCCTCTATTTCCTTAGTGGATGCAGGACTATTTAATTTAGTTTATCTGATCTTGATTCAAATTTGGTAAGTGGAATCTATAAAGAAAATTGTCCATTTCATTTAGATTTTCAAATTTTGTGGCATATGTGTTTTAAAAGTATGATGTAATTATTCTTTAGATTTCCTCCGTATCTGTTGTTATATCCTCCTTTTCAATTTTTATTTTGTTGATCTGGATAGTGTCTCTCTGTCTTTTGGTTAATTTTGCTAAGAGTTTGTCTATCTTGTTGATTTTCTCAAAGAACCATCTCTTGGTTTCATTGATTCTTTGAATTGTTCTCTTTTTTTCTAATTTATTCATTTCAGTCCTGTGTTTGATTATTTCCAGCCCTCTACCCCTCTGAAGTGTGTCTGCTTTTTTTCTAGGCTGTTAGGGTGTGCCATTATGTTGCTTTTATGTGATGTCTCCAATTTCTTTATGAAGGCACTTAGTGTTATTGACTTTCCTCTTAGCAATGCCTTCATTGTGTTCCATAAGATTGGATATGTTGTAACTTCATTTTTCATTGAACTTAGGAAGTCTTTAATTTCTTTCTTTCTTTCTTTCTTTCTTTCTTTCTTTCTTTCTTTCTTTCTTTCTCTCTTTCTATCTTTCTTCCCTGACCCAGATATAGTGAGTAAAGAGTTGTTCAGTTCCCATGTATGGGTAAACTTTCTGTTATCTCAGTTGTTGTTGAAGTCCAGCTTTTATCCTTGGTGGTCTGATAAGATATAAGGAGTTATTTCAATCTTCTTTTATCTATTAAGCCTTGCTTTGTGAGCAACTATATGGTCAACTTTGGAGAAAGTTCCATGAGGTGCTAGAAAGTATGCTCTTTTGTGTTTGGACAAAGGGTTCTGTAGATGTCTGTTAGATTCATTTGATTCATGAATTCTGTTAGTGTCATTATTTCTCTGTTTATTTTCTATTTTGTTGATCAGTCCCTTGATAAGACAGGGGTGTTGATTTCTCCCACTATTAATGTGTGGAAATAGATGTGTAGTTTAAATTTTATCAATGTTTCTTTCACAAATTTGGGTACCCTTGCATTTGAGGCATAGATGTTCAGAATTTAGATGTCATCTTGGTGGATTTTTCTTTTGATGAGTATGAAGTGTCCTTCCTTATCTCTTTTGATTAAATTTTGTTGAAAGTCTATTTTATTAGATATTGAAATGGCTACCTCAGCTTTCTTCTTGTGTCCCTTTGCTTGGAAAACCTTTTTCTAGCCCTTCACTCTCAGATAATGTCTATTTTTATGACTACAATATATTTTTGTATGCTGTAGAATGATGGGTCCATTTATGCACCATTCTGTTAGTCTGTGTCTTTTTATTAGAGACTTGAGACCATTGATGTTGAGAGATATTAATGAACAGTCACTATTAGTTCCTTTTATTTTGATGTTGGTTGTTTGTGTGATTGTCTTCTTTTGGTTTTGTTGAAGTGAAGTTATTTATATCCTGTGTTTTTTGGTGTAGTTAACCTCCTCAGGTGGAAGTTTTCCTTCTTGTATCTTCTGTAGGTCTGGGCTTGTGCATAGATATTGTTTAAATTTGGTTCTGTCATGTAATATCTCATTTTCTCTATCTATGGTGATTGAAAGTTTTGCTGGATATAGTAGTCTGGATTGGAATCTGTGTTCTCTTAGGGTTTGCAAGGGGGTTTCCCAGGTCCTTCTGGCTTTTATGGTCTCTGCTGAAAAGTCAGGTATGGTTCTGATAGGCTTGTCATTATATGTTACTTGACCTTTTCCCCTTGCAGCTTTTAATATTTTCTTTGTTCTGTACATTTAGTATTTTGATTATTATGTGGCAGGAGTATTTTCTTTTCTGGTCTAATCTATTTGGTGTTCTGTAGACCTCTTGTATGCTAATAGGCATTTATTTTTTTAAGAATGGGGACATTTTCTTCTATGGTTTTGTTGAATATATTTTCTGGGCCTTGGAGCCAGGAATCTTCTCTTTCTTCTATTCCTATTAGCTTTAGGTTCATCTTTTCATAGTGTCTTTGATTTCTTGGATGTTTTGTGTCCTGTATTTTTTAGACATTTTCTTTGATGAATGCATCAGTTTCTTTGATTGTGTCTTCTATACCTGAGATTCTTTCCTCCATCTCTTGTATTCTGTTGGTGATGGCTTACCTCTGTAATTCCTGTTTTCTTCTCTAAATTCTTCCTCTCTAGGATTTCCTCAGTTTGTGCTTTCTTTACTGTTTTCACTTCTGTCTTCAGATCTTGAAGAGTTTTATCGATTTCCTTAACCTGTTTGTTCATAATTTCCTGTATTTCATTGAGTGATTTATTCATTTCCTCTTTTAAAGCCTCATTCTGTTTGACTATAACTTCCTGTATTTCTTTAAGAGATTCCTCTTTAAAAGCCATCATAATTTTCATTAGCATAGCTTTAATGTCATTTTCCTGTGTTTCAGTTGTGTTATGGCATCCTAGGCTGCTTGCCTGTGGATAATTGGGTTCTAGAGATCCCATGTTGCTCTTGCTTTTGTTGATTGTATTTTTGCTTTATACTGTCCTTTAGCCATCTGGTTGTCTCTGCCGTTGGCTGGCAGTTCCTCAGGGTTTCAGGAAGAGCCCTGGACAAGGAGCTACATGTTCTTGTGGGAGACCTCCTTGGATTGGGGGTTATGGTCTCTGATTGGAGGGTGGTTCTCAAGGAACTGCCTGTAGCTCTCCTCAGATGTATGATTCTCAGGATTGACTGGGCTCCTCAGGAGTCTGGGGGCCCTTCTCTTGCAATGGGAAGTTCAGAAATCATCTGCCCCACCACTGACTCTCTTGCTCCAAGATTAAGAGGCTCCCACTGCCCAGACACTGTGCTGAGATACTGTGCTTGCTGGGATCTACCATCTTGGAGAACCCACCTGGTTATTCTCCTTGGAGAGGTGAGTTTGCTGTTTGGAGCAGTGGCTAGGGCTGTCTCCATGTATCCTGGGCATCAGGGGGCCCAAGGTTGGAGCCTGTGCACCTTGGTATCTGAAAGGTACCCACTCATGGGGAGGTGGGAGTATGTGGGTGGCCAATGGCTGAAAAAGCACTCTGGTATAACTCGGGGTCTTTTCCCAGAATTATCTGGGTGACCTAAGTTTGGACCTGCTGTTTCCCTCGCCATGGGCATTCCTCTCACCTTGGGAACACAGACCTGGAGTTTGGGGGTCCACAGCGACGACCTGTTGGTTGTTCTGGAATCATTGCTGTTGCTGTTCCATGGATCCTGTACTGTGGATGATTGGTGCTGCCATCTTGGATCTCCCAGTTCATTCATTTTATGCCAGCCCATTGACCTTGGATTGTTTCTAGGAGTTTCTTCCTCCCTTTGAGATTGACAAGTAGCCTATCAGGACATACGTTTGTTTACACATAAACACAGCATCCTTGAACTGCTCTTACTGTTTGCAGGGATCCTGCACAATATCTTTTTAACCCACTAATCTACTTTGCTGACCTAAGATTGATTTTATGGGCTTCATGCATACTGTGGCTCTTCACTTTAAGAGATGACCTCTGACCTACAGTCTGTATCAAGCCATGCTCTCAGAATGCCACATCCACAATGAGTAGCTTTTAACTTCCATTTGTTACTATGTAGGAAGTGTCTTCTGCCTTGCCATAGAGCCAGGGCTTCTCCTCCCACTGCTTTAGGAATTGTTTCTGATGCACTTTCAGCCTCCTGAGTCTCCTACAATTCTCTTTACATGCTATGTAGTGGTTCATAATACATGACAGCCAAGGGAAGGCTTGTGGGCAGCTGGCCTTGAGACCTTCCACCAGTTAAGCCCACAGTTGAATACGTGTTGGTGAGAATGTCTTAGAGCAGGTGCCCTGGGACTCCTCCCTGCATACTTCTCTGAGCAGGAGAGGCTCAGAGTACCTTTGCTTTCTAGGTTATTTCCAGAGCTATTCTGGAAGCATTGAGGAGAAATGGGAGAGAAAAATCAATGTTCCCACTCTACTTCCTCTCATCCTGAGAACACACAATACAATCTTGTCTATTTTTTAACTCCCTGGCAGCACTTTTCTGATGCATGGAAACTGATGGATGGTTGTAAGTACATGCCCTTCATCTAGAAGGCTCCATGAGTATTGTGATGTGATATGCTTGCCATACTTTTGTATGTGTATACACTGGATATAAAAAGAAAACACTTTCTTACTCATAGCCGAGAAAAAGTTCAAGGTTCATGGATTTGATGACGCTTTCTTCATCAAATAAATTCTTCACCTTATAAATTCAAAGTGAGTATCTCTACAACACTGAAAAGTTTCCAAGTCAGCCCAGGGGAATCTAGCTTTGGATGTTTTAAATAAAACTGAAAAGAATCTAGACAAACAAAATTTTAAAAAGAAACCAAACAAAAACTCCCCAAACATCCAGATGGATTTCCACAAAGCCTGGCTGTCTTGAGAATGTCACGCTCCATGGTGACAATGTCTGCTGTTTTTCTAAGATGGGTCCTGGATTTTCCATGCTTATCAATCCACTCCAAATCGCTTGCTTGGGTCACTCCTCTCATGTTTTAGCAAAGAATTACTGTTACTCTCAGCATCAGAATGATGAACCGTGGATTTGTTTGACCTCCATCTTCATTCCCTGAATCTTCTTTATCTGGCTCAGAGCTGAGTGTTGTACATTCAGGATACAGAGTTTTTACATGAAGTCCTCCTGCCTAGCAATAGTCTGCCCTTGCCAGCATTTTCAAAGACTAACTAAGAGCACTCTAAAGGCAAAATTCAGGGTATTCACTGATATCACAGTCATTTTAATGCTGTAGTAAGTCTTTAGTGACAGTTTTCAAAAAATGTTTTAATTAAAATAGAATAACACAATTTTCCCCCTTCTTCATACCTCTCAGATACCCTCCTTTATCTCTGAGATCCCTTCCATGTTCCATCACTCTCAAGTTTATAATCGATTTTTGATTAGCCTTTTTACATACACATGTATACATATGTATGTATATATGTATGTATGTACAAACATATAAATACAACTTCACTTTACTGAACAAATAAATAGAGGCTCACCCTGTGAGAGGATAATTCTCCATTTCTCAGGAGCTACTGGTTGCCTGTAGTTATTTGACATTTTCTTTCTTTCATATTAATATGTTGATTGATATTATCGTTCTGGTCTTGTTTATGCAGCCATTTCTAGAAAAGACTGTTTCACATCAGTCTTACTTGTGTTTTGGTTCTTACTGTCCTTCTGCCCCCTGTTCCATGATGTTTCCTGAGCCATAGATGAAGGAGCTATGGTATAGTAGTATGCACCAGAGCTGGTCTCCCCACAGTCTGTTAATCTCAAACTATAGACACTCATCTCTTCGTGAAATATGTTAGAGTTTATACAAGGCTGCTACATCAGCCTCTTGTGTACACCACCTGTACTGGGCCTGGGCACTCCATGATGCCTCAAGGCTGCACGAATCCTCCATCTGCCACAGTCCCTAATAGTTGTACTCTTTGGGGTTGTTTTTCTTATCTAGAGTTTGAATTGACAGTGTTTAACCTAAAGAGTTACTTGTGGAATCTGTAGAATTAAGGACTTGTATCTAAAGCACAGTAGTACAATAATGAGCCACAATCAATGATGAACAAAATGTTCACTTGATCGCTTTAGTACCACCCTGTGTTCTGTCATTCAGTCTTCCTGTCTATTTGAAGCTCTAGCGTTTGTTGGAGTTATCAGCTGCTTTGGCTCTAGATAGTTAGGTATCCTGGACCAGCTTTCTTAGAAAGACAATATTCTCCAAAACCCTTTATTTTTATAGGGGCCTTATTTCAATCCCTAGTAGAATCTGCCTTAGCCATATTATGATATTGTGGCTCTGTGGCCTAATTTGAATTGTATTCCATAAAACCATTTGTCTCTGAAAGTTTCCCTTCTGGATCTCATGATATTGAATTGTTCTATGTGAAAATTTGTGAAGCTTGAAGGTATTTAAATATTTCAGAATAGCAGCATATTGGATTAGCAAAGCATTTTCTTCAGCTTCTATTGTACCTGGGAGGAAAAGGAAACTCAGGGAGCTGAAGTGACTTTCCCAAGCTTATATGTATCAATTCTAAAACCTTTACCTTTGTGGGTAAATGGAAAACCAGAGAGGTGAAATAGCTAAGGCCTTGCACAAACATTTTATCATTCTTGGAACAAACTATGCAAAGTGGCAGTAAAATCTACTCCTCAACAAAATATGTGCTCAGGTTAAAAGTAGATATGACAAGAATGTCTATTTTAAACATTAAACTGATTTTATTTCTCCATTAAATCATATTCACTGGCATCCACAGGCTTTCCAAACTGAGTTTAAGTCCATCTCTCAATTGTCCTGGCCAAGTCAAAAAGTCAGTACCAACTAGTCCAAGGTTCAGACTGCAACTTCTTGGTCAAAATCAGGAGATGAGTCTTATAAACCAGATATTGTCTAAAAAGAGAAGGCCTCCCCAGCTAGTTTCGTTAGACTCTTTATGTCCTAAGAGGCGTATTTGATAATCTTGGTCAAACATTATTTTTTATGAAGGGAGAGCCTTCTCAGATCAACAGAAAAGAGAGAAAACAAACCCTTGAAGCCTGATGATTGGCAGAAAGATAGGGAGTAGGGAAGAAAATCATAGGCAAGGCCCAAGGCTCTGGTTTGTCTCAATCAATTATCTTTGCTTCGCACTGTAGCATTCACAGAGCCATGCATGACTGCCCAAGTAAATCACCTTTCATAGTCACTCGGGTAAATTGTTCAGTTCCAGGAGAGGTGGCACCCCCATCCCCACTTTCTTTTTCTCTCTCTTATGCCGTCCTATTTTCTGAGTCCCCTGCAAAATTTTTATTGTTTCTAAGAAAATAAACTCCTCCTCATATACCGGCATCAGCAGCATGTATGTTAACGGGGTATTATCAGTAGAAGGTAGTGCAGAACACGTTCCCCTCACACACTGCTTCTGCTTACACACTGTCCCCTTTACTCACTTATTTACACATAGATTATCCAAAACTATAGAATATGCAAATGCTGCCCATTTGTCTTCTTCTTTCTTATTTTTTCCCTCTTATTTTATTATTAGTGTATACATATGCCACATAGAATTTTCATAAATTTTAAATATGCTGCTTGATATATAGCTGCCAAAGGTACGTATCCATGAAAATGTCACTCAAATAAGTAGAACATTTCAAATACCTACTTACTAGTAACATGTAAATCACCTCCCCACTATGGCCAACATCACTTGGGCTTATATTATCCAAGGTTTGTTTTGCATTTTTAAGGTTCAATATCAGTTAGCCAATCCCATGCTAAAATGGTGTGTTTTCGTTTGGGAGATTATAATTATAAGCACTATAAACTTCTATGTATAGGTTTTTCTGAATGTATGTTTTTATGTTTTATTACTCACTTAAAAGTAAAAGTGATGTATTGTGGGATACAAGGCAGCCATATCTAACTGAAAAAGAAAGTTACTTTTTGGTTCCCAACATGGTTTGGTTTCTCATTCTTCCACCAGTGGGAAATGGTAACTGTCTGTGATGCCACATTCCCATCAACACTTGCCATGGTCAGTCCTTGTTGGCTTTGCCAGCTTATTTCATTGGCTGATATAACCCATAAACTATCTAACAGTTTTGAATTTCTTCATTTCTAAAATGGGGCAAACCTATTCAATATGTCACCATCAAGCTATGACTAGCTATGGGGTTTTTTTTTAATTGCTTTACATTATTTCATTTTGTAGTAGTACTTGTCTGAAGACTGAAAAGGACACCTCCTAGTGGAGGGAGGGAAACACTAACCCGTCTACAAAAACTTTGACCCAAAACTTACCCTACTGTCAAGATATGCTGGGATGAAGACAGAGCAGAGACTGAGAGAAGGGTTAACCAACACTTGGCCCAACTTGAGACTCACCCCATGGGAGAGAGCCAACCCCTGACACTATTAATGATACTCTGATATGCTTGCAGTTGACAGCCTAGCATAGCTGGTCTTCTGATAGGCTCCACCCAGCAGCTGATTGAAACAGATACTGATACTCACAGCCAAACATTAGGAGGAGCTCAGAGCTCGGGGAGTCTTGTGGAAGAGTTGGGAAAAGGATAGAAGGACAAGAGCTCCACAAGAAGACCAACAGAGTCAACAAACTTGGACCCAGGGCTGCTTATGGAGGCTGAAGCATCAACCAAGGACCACCCATAGACTGGACCTAGGCCCCCTACTATAGCTGACAGGCAGATTAGTCTTCATGTGGGTTCCCTAGTAAGAGAAGCAAGGGCTGTCTCTGACAGGGACTCTGTTTTTCCATTATTTCTCCTGGTGGAGCTGCCTTACCTGGCCTGAGTGGAGGATGCGCTCAGTTCTGGTGTGATTTGATGGGCATGGATGGGTTTGGGGGAGGGTAGCTCCCCTTTTCTGAGGAGTAGGGGAGGGAGGAGGGGGAAGAAGAACAGAAGTGGGACCAGGAGAGGAGGGAAGGGGTCTAAGATAGAGATGTAAAGTGAAGGAAAGTGAATGAAAGAAAGAAAGAAAGGAAGAAGAATGCGCCCAATAACCTAGGTTGGTTGAGAACTAAATTAGCCTCAGAGTCATCGAAATCCACTTTCCTCAACTTCCTGAGTTAAGGTGGCAGGCACAGGCCTCCACTTCTCACTTACATTTATAACGTAAAGATATTCATTATAAAGTCAGTGCTTTTCTACTCCTACTTTGTTTTGAGAATTGTTATCAAGATGAATTTCATGAGATTTTTCTGTGCTTTACTGAGTTCGTCATTTGGCTTTTATCCTCCACTAAATTGACCACATTGTGGTCAATTACATTGATTAGTTTCTGAGTATTATAGGCAGCCATGCATTTCTGAAATCTTCTAATGAGGCGATACTGCCCTTGTATTTTTATTTTCTGACAAGAAGGTACAATATAGTATATAAACCATTCTGGTTGATATTACACAGAATTTAATCATTATATTTTATATATTTCTCTTAAGATATGTTTAATTCCATGCGGTAATAATGGAAAAATGTCTAAGTCTTGAATTTGTAGTAAAAGATTTTCTACCTCTGTTGGTTGGCAGTTCATTTTATAAGTCAGTAAATCTCTTTACATTTCTTTTTATTGATCTATAAATGTACAGAGGTGCAATCAATGAACTCTAACTTCCTGCATATGTCACAGACTGTCAGGATCTTTGAAGTCCTCATGTTTTCTAAGAAACTGAACTGACAGTTTTGGGTTTGGTTGATTTACCAAATATAGTCTTTCATACATGATATGTCCACCCACTACTGCTTTATCACCAGAACCATTTGAGTCTCCTGGGTCTTACTGTCTTATCGGGGCTGATGAGGGGATGAATGTCACATTTTACCCAGGGAGCAAAGGAGAGGTGGTATTTATCTCCCCAGGAGTTACGTTTAGGAGACTGCTAAGAAGAGGTGAAGGTGATGTCATATCCCTGAAGCTAACAGCTTCCTGCCCACCTGAGCATCCGGTTCTCAGACCATGGAAAGAGCTCCCAGGAAGAATGTGCATCCTCATCGCTTTCAGGATAAGCTGCAGCACAATGGGCGTGTGGGATGCACAGCAGCATGACCAAGAAGACACTCTGAGTAAAGTGGTGACTGTATGCAAAGGTAGGAGGGAGGGAGTGTCAGAGGAGCCAGAGATGAATTGATGATTTGAGGTCACACTACTCTTTCAAGAATCATTCTGCTTCAAGGGGACAAAGAGAGGTCAAGCTGAGAGAGGCTTAAATAATGACAACAATTGCAACATCTTCACAGAGATGGTACTGAGGTCGTAAAAAGCAAGAAAACTACTCCTTAGTAGTCGATGAGAATTACAGCGAGGCAGGAGGGACTCTGAACCTAAAGAAGAGGAAATAGCTTTAGCTAGGAACAGAGGGGGCGGGGGAAGAAGGCATGTTAGGGGGTTAGTGAATGAACAGAGGAATTTGCTCTCCTCTTCTTAGAAAAACAGAAAGCATTGCTGTTGGCTGAGGATGACAATGGAATTCCAGGAGAAAGGAGGGGAAAGAGAGGTAGCAGCAAGGATCTTCAGCGGGGCAGGGGTGCACGAAAGTCAACAGGTTAGAAGCTCATTTGAGATTCCTGACATGACCTGCAAGTTACATGGGTGGAGAAACAGCTTGAACTTTTAATTGATTTATAATAAATGATGCATGGGATTATTTTATTTAGAGGTGCGGGGGATGGGGTGTGTACACGTGAGTACTGCAGGTGCCTGCAGAGGCCAGAGGTATCAGATACCCTGGTGCTGGAGTTACAGGCAGGTATAACTTCCAGACATCAGTGTTGGGAGCAAAAGCCAGGTCCTCTTCAAGAGCAGTATGTGCTGTTGACCACTGAAGTGCTCCTCCAGCATCCAGAAATATAAAAAATTTAACCTTCAATTTAATATTTTAAATATGATGTGTCATGCACATCCTGTTCCCCCAAAACCTTTATGGAGGGGTCGACCCATAGGAATATCTACACAAACCTGTGTGGCGAGATATAATAATATTCTACACTGAGACTCTAAAATAGTAAGATATTCTGGAAAGTCCCCCCTTGATTTCAATATATGTCTCCTTCTTAGTCACTCAGCACTTTTTCAGGTGGTGTGTGTGTGTGTGTCTCCACGTGAGCACAGGTGATCCAGATACTCCAGTGTATTACAACTCATAAGTAACTGCTACTGAACAAAGGCTGATATAGAAGTAACGTATATGAATAAATAAATGAACTGTACATTGTTGGAGTTTCTATATTAATGATATGTTAGATCCTAAATGAAAGTTATGTCCACCACTGCTGGGAATTTCTCACGACTGTATCTTTTTGTGTCATCGGTGTGAGCTTTTAAATATCTTGACAGAAACTTTATCTATTGAAACATATCATAACTATAAATGACATGTACTCTTTTGCCCAAGTTCATGGCACTGACAGATGGGCAAGGGTCAACTTTATCCTTCCAGGAAGCTCCATAGTCACTGATGGGACAAGAAATTGCATCATAAATAGGACAAGAAAGCCCATGTGGCCACAGCTCTGAGGTGCAATCCTTTTAGAGGGACTTCTTATCTAAAAAGAATTGTGCTAGAATGTGTGATGCTAAAGCCAGTCATTATGCCTCCAGGAAGTATGTTGGGATCCAGTTGATGGCAAGAAATCATACTTGTCCTCAGTGATGGTTGCTTGAACTTACTGAGGATAATGATGACATCTTTTGTTGGATTTGGTTGGCAGAGCCATGCTGCTGGTGACACTAGGCTTTTGAGGTTTCCCTTGGCTCTGCCTCCCATGATGCTGAAGGAGCACTGGGCTTACAGCTATGCCCTAACACATCTGGCTTCACATGGATGCTGGAATCTAAACTCAGGTCCTCCGATTTGCATGGCAAAGGCTTGACACCTCTTAAGTCATCTCTCCAGACTATATTTTTATGTTTCCTTTTTTGTGTGTGCCTGATGAGTGTTCAATTTCTGTTAAATAAATTACATTACATAATTAATTTTATTGACAGATTAAGTAAATTGCATTTTTAAAATATTTTAAACTCTATTTACAATTTGACAGGTTTGATTTCTTTATGACAATTTCAAAGTTGCCTAACAAGTTCATACATAGAACAGCAGTGATGACCATCATCCCTATTGACAATTTTTCTGATTTTACTGTTGATTTTTTAAAAAGCCATCATTAGGTAGTGTCATGACCCAGGGACCATAGATTCTAGGCAGCAAAGATGCTCTCATAAACAGGAATCAGAAAAGAAAGCAGAGCATTACACTAAATTTCTGAATCTAGGATACTAAAATGAGTGAAGCCCAATAAAAATTGCCTACTGTTTAGAAAAAAAATAGAGGCCCTTAAAGGCTGATGTTTTCCAATGTGTGGATCTGCAGCACCTGCTAATGGAAACAGATATGCACTGCACATGTTCCTGCAGCACAGCCTTGCTTTCCCCCACCCAACCCTCAACAACTCAACATCATGTGCCAACTATTGTGGACATGTACCCAAGTCAACTAAGCAAACAGTCACTGTAATGCACTAATGTGAATGTGGTGCATCAAAGCCCTTTGAAGAAAAACCCAGTTAAATATTTAAAGCGATCTCATAAATATCACAAAAGACACAGTAAATGAACTGCATCTTTAATTTTTGTGTTTAATTTTAGTTTTTGTACACAGTCAAATTCGGTGTACATTTTTAACTTGAAAGCACAGGTTGTCCCCATTTAAATATTTATTCTACCAACTGTACTCAAGATATAAATGATCTTGCCATACTATATATCATCTGTATTTCATTTGTAATTTTTGAGGTTGATTAGAGACTAATTAAGCAAAATAAACTATTTCAGAGGAAGAGATGTTGACCCTTAAGTGATAATAATCTAATCACTTAAGTGTCAGAACATCAGGAAAGGTCCATCAGCTTAGCATGACTGTGGCTGTCTTTGTATTGTGTTATGTCCACCATGACCTCAGAGTTTTCCAGTAATCTATACAAGAAACCACTAGAATAGAAAGTGGTCATGTATAACTTAACTAAGATGCCAAAAAGTGTGCTTGAGTCTAACATTATATTAGCTTATTTTTAAACCACTTCCAGTGAAATCACTCTAACATATCCTTTGTCCCAATAATCTGGGGCAGGTATGCAAAGTCTAGAGCTATTCCAGAACACCCAGGAATAAAATCCCAGGAACAAAGCCAGTGGAAGTGATTATCTGTAAATGTAACTGCCATACTCTGACCCCCATTATATGGTTGAAGTGTGGAATCCATGGTCACTCAGTACCTTCTTCTGACACTTTCAAAGGCTCAGTTCTATGTCTTGATGAACATTTCCTTTCCTGCGATCTCTGTATAAGAGATGCTTTATAAAATTGTCATGCCAGGAGGAATCTAGATGGATATCTTCTCTTTGAGGAGACAGAAAATACCACAGTTTCTTAGTACAAGAAAATGTCAGTCTCTAAAGAAGATGAATTGATGATACAGTCCAGGGTGAAGACCTGAAAACATCTTGGAGAGTTGTTGATGTGAGTCTGTGTTCAAAGGTCTTGAAAGTTGGTCTGATGCCAACAGTAGTAGATATACTTGGGGTGGGGGAGAATCTTTCACACAGTGGCTAGGTTATTCAGGTTTTTTTTTTCCAATCTGATAGTTACATATCTTTGGATGCTACCACTAGTATGCCAGGTAAATTATGTTTAAAGATATGCATTCATCTGTTTGTTTACTCAATCAGTTGGTGAGGGAAGGTCATACATGCCGTGGTGTCTGTGTGGAACTCAGAGGACAACTTGCTGAAGTTGGCTCTCTCTCTGCTTCCCCAGGTTCTGGAGAACAAATGTAAGTGCTCAGGCTTAATGGGAGGTATCCTCACCTCTACAATATTTTGCAGGTGCATATTCCTCCCTCGGCTACTGTTCCATATGCCTGTCATCACTGAAAACATCTTTGCAGAAACACCGTAAATGTGCTTTCCCAGGTCCTGAGGGATCTCCCCCCCCCTCCTCCACTCAACTAAGTGGAAAATCCAGATTAAATATCAGGCACACATGAAAGACTGAGTCATGAAGATGTCTGTGAGTCAAGGCTAGTCAGGGTTATAGGAGGAGGAGGAAGAGGAAGAAGAGGATGAAGAAGAGGAGGGAGGAAGAAAAGGAGGAAGAGAAAGAGGAGAAAGAGAAAGAGGAGGAGGAGGAAAAAAGAGAAAAAAAAGAGACGAAAGGAAAACTGAACATCAGAACACCACAATGAAATTTCTGGACCACACATCAGTTCTGCATCTTAGTTTCCCAATGTTTCTGCTCTCACTAGCAGTGCACAAGAATTTCATCCATTCTGCATCATTAACACCTGTTATCTTCTGCTCCCTGAGTTTTGTCTGATGATGTCCTCTTAACGAATATGAAGTACAACCAGCATGGTTTTATTCTGTATTACTCTAATGATTAGCAACGTTGAGCATTTCTATATCTCTTCAGCAGTTATTTTTGACATAAAATTGAGTATTGTGTATGAAAGACCATAGAAGATATGTATAGAAACAATGGGATACGGTTCACTTAAATAATTACCACATTATGAACCTGAATAATTTATTTGAACATTGGCACCTCAGCATCTGCATTTAAGGAAGTGAAAGGAATATCATTTGCTTGGTAGCGAGTACAGTTCACACTCAAATGACCATCATTCATAAAATAAGAAACAAATTCAACTTTTATTTGAGGAGACCGAACATTGGCAAAATTCCAGATTAGATTACAACTTTTCTAATAGTGAATAGTTTAAAAGTATTTTTTCTTATTTACCAGACGTAATTGTCATCTCAGAGGCTGATCGCTAAATAAACTCTCCCTTTCTAGTTCTTTCTGAATGCTGGCTGGCTGTTTTAATTCAGCTGTTCTGTCTTAAACTCCTCTCCAAGCTGACTGACTCAATCTGGTTTCTCTCGGCTTCTGACTTGAATTGTTCTGCTTGGTCTCAAACTAACTCTGGTAATCTTCTGGCTACTTCTTATTACATGGCTTCAACTGCCACTGCTGACCTGTATGAAGTCACAAACTCAGCTTCACTGAACTGCACTGCATGCTCTGACTCAGCACTCGACTGAACTGAGCTCAACTAAGGACCTTAACGAAATCACACCAGACCGAACTCTACTCAACTGAACTGGACCAAAACTGACACGCAACTTATGCTCTCTCCCTGCGCTGCTCTTAAATGGCTTCTCATGAGACTAGAGATTATCCTATCTCTGACTTGTTCTCTCAAATTTTTCTCTGATTTGCCACTTTATCTCTCAAAGAGACATCATTATTTGGGAGTAAAGGGGTATGCTGAGGACATGTCAGCCTTCTAGCCAGATCACATAGCCCTAGAAGGTCTTTGGATATGATTCCTTGCTACAGCAGCCATGTTACTGGATTAAAACTCCTCTACAGAATAGATCTTTTCTCGAAGTTGTTTAATAATGCAGCATTATGAGGAAAAATGAAGATGCTAGCTCTGAAACTAATAAAACTAGTCACTATAAACATTCAGTATATAAAAAGTAAAGCATTATTAAAAAGATATTAAGCATATAAAAAGACCAAGTATTTCCATATTTTTTCTTAAGTAAACATCAACTACCTTTTAAGCTTTTCTGGCCCCCACATCTTCTGTATGGTTAAAATTGTTAATTAAAAACCAGAAGAAATAATGTACACTTTCAATAGTGGAGTTAGTGAATGAACAAATAAATCTTGGGCTGCTAGTGGGCGTTTTTCAACAGAAGACACAGAGTGATGCTTGTTTGCTTAATAGAGAGGAAGGATGAGGCCACGTTCTCCCATTCGCTGTGATGGATCTTACTCCCCTATCTAAATGAGAACCATTATTTCTAACGAATTCTTCTATCATGTCACAGAAAATGAAGAGCCAGATCTGGTGATAGGGGCTGAAGCAAAGCACAGAATGGCTGGCTGCTGTGCGTAGATCTGTCAGGAATGAAAGCACGTTGATGAAAACAACGACTTTGTGCCTTTCTCTCTACTTTCTATCACCTGTAGATAAGGAGACTCTGAGGAGGAAGCGAGCTCCAGTCATCCATCACACGTCATCCCTTCCCCTTCAGTGTTGGAGATCTCTTCTTATGGAAGCAATTGAGTTTGCAAAGATATGTGCTATGTCCTTTAAAGGGAAAAAGTACCTAAACTATAAAAATCCTATGTGGACAGCACACCGGGCACATAAGGTTTCCACTGAGCTCATCCTTGGAGGAACCATGGCATTCAATTTATGCCTTCAGCACTGTCTCTATGGCCCTGGAGAAAAGCAAATGAGAGTTTCTGGCTCTCTTTGAGACATAATGAGTCTGAAATAGTTTCTTGTAGTCTCACCATGAAAGAGCACGCAAAGGAGAGGGCCAGTCCTAAAAATGTGACTCAGATCTTAGATGAGATCTTAGCAGTACTTTTACCCTGGTGGGTGACCTGGGACAAGGTCATCACTCAGATGAGCTCAGTAATATCAACTGTACAAGATGGCTGGTGACACGAAATGTCATAGTGTTGGAAAACACCATCTAGCATGGGGCGAGTGTGTTACCCTTTCTGTAGTTTACTGTTTTATTATTTTACTACTAATCACAAACTTCCCAGGTTCACACAGTCCATTCCTTGCTTCATATTTAAACCTCTCAAGGCAAAGCACTCACGCTGCCCTCTTTGCTAATAATGTAAAGGCCTTGACTGTACTAATCAATACATCTTGTCTTTTGTCTAACTATAAAAATAACATGCAGTCATTTTCAATGATTTAGAAGGAACAGACACTATAAAGAAAAATATGTTTACAATTGCCTATAATGCACAAGATGGAGAGAGCCGCTCATAACTCATTATATTTCTGGCTAAAGTTCTCCCCACATGTGTCTATAAGATTTAGGTCATGCTGTTCTCAGAGATTTGTGGGTTTTTTTCATTTAGCTTTATACAATAAACATTTTTTTTCTCATCAAAGTTTTTCAGGAGTATGTACATTAAAAGCTTCAAGTTGATCTATCAACTGAATGAACATACATTATTTTACCAAACCAATACTTTGTTTACTTCCAGTTTTTCACCATTGTCACTAATCATTAAATAATCAAATCAATTTTATACATGTATATATACATATATGGGCTTTTCTTATTCACTTAAAAATTCTTATGAGTGTCATTGAAAGGTCAAAGAGAAAACACACTTTTAAAAGACCCACCTTTTCCGTTCCTTTTATCACTACAACTTGACCACTGTTGCCAGTTCATTAGCTCATTTTAGAAGGTATTATATGCATCGTCCCTCTTATGGCAGCCTCAACTCTTACATTTACTGCCATAGTGGCAAAATATTTCACATCCTACCGGCTCAACAGACAGTTGTAAAAACTGAACTGGCTTGACTAACTTTAAGGTCCTGATGCTATCAACCCTTTAGACTGGATAAGATGTTCAGAAATATTTCTGATCTCTATCTATGGGTTCCAATAATATTTCCCAATTGTGAAAGTGCTCACTGTTCCCAGTGCTGCCAGGCGTTCTCAGATTTGGGGGTGGGGTAGTCCTGTGCTTTCTTCATCATCATCAAGCCTCAAGTTAACCTAAATGGCAACCTCACAGTGTCATTGTCTACCAGACATTTTTCAGCATCTTTTCTTTTGCTTAACTCCTGCCTTTACCCTTAGCCATGCATACTGTGTTTTTAAGTAGTCATAATATTTATGCTTTTTTCAATATATTTTATTATGATTTAAATACCTCTGGTCTTCATCTTGAAATAACTTGTATCATCTTCTCTAAAAATTTATAATGTTCTATTGGGAGAACTATCAAAATCCCAACTGATACATACTATTATTCTTTCAAAATACTTCAATAGTGGAGAGAATATATTCTGTAGAATCAATATATGAATAGACACACAAGCTTATTCCTTAAACAGCCACTGCATTTGTTCATTTCACACAAATTCCAGGAAGTGGAAACACTGCCATGCTTTCCTCTAAGAATTTTACAAAAATTTTACAATTGAGTAATTAGATTTAAAAACATATAAATAATACTAATTTTTATTTATTTTAAAAATTTAGTTTGAGAATATGCAAACTTTATCAAGCTTGGTATTATGAGTGCTTTCTTGTTTTAGATATACTTTCCTGAAAATATTATAATTTATATTTCCCTATCTACTATGTATTTGTAGAAAATTACTATATAGTTTTGTCAATTACCAATTCTTATCTTTTTGTTCTGTTTTGTTTTGTTTTGTGCTTTTCGAGGCAGGGTTTCTCTGTGTAGCCTTGGCTGTCCTGGACTCATTTCCTAGGCCAGGCTGGCCTCGAACTCACAATGATCTGCCTGCCTCTGCCTCCCCAAGTGCTTGGATTAAAGGCGTGCACTACCGTGCCTGGCTCCACTTTCATCTTTGTTGCCTTTTTCTGTGTGTATATTCATTTTGTCCCTCTATATATTTTAAGTCTTCTTGTATGTTAGACAAAGTTGATTATAAAAGAAGATTAATGTTCTTGGCTGAAAAAATATCAACCAGTGGCAAAATATCCAGGTGGCCTGCTGAGTAAATAAATATATCACTGATAAATGTTTATATGAGATAATTATACTATGCCTTTATGAAAGAACGCCATTAAAATAATATCAAGGGAAAATACAGTGTTTTTAATTTGTTTTATTTTTATGATATTTTATTAGTTTTTATTTGATGTCTGTGAGTTCTTGACATGCACATCTGGTGTTCACAGAGGCCATAAGAGGTCCTTGGATCATCTTGGACTGGAGTTGAAGACAATTGCGAGCCACCACGTGGCTCCTGGGAACTGAAACCAGGTCCTCTGGAAAAGCAGTCAGAGCGCTTGACGTCTGAGCCATCTCTCCAGCCCTTACAGGTTTTCATTTTCATTTTAAGTTTTTGAAAGCACAATTTGCATTATTTTCACCCCCTCCTACTTCCAACTCCTTTGTAAACCCTCGAATCCATAATCTCTTCTTCTATGATTACCATTTTATATATGTGTGTAATGTATGTATTTGTATATTGTTATATTTATATCTCATAATATATTATACCTCTAAGCCCAACTGGTTTGGTCCATATGTACACATATAGGGCTAACTACTTACTACTGGTAAATTTTTAACACATCATTGGTTCAGCCCTGAGGAACTGAGTCTTCTTTTAGCAGCTATTGGCTGCCAGTAACTCTTTATGCAGGTGTGGAGCCTTGGCATTTGTTTTAAATTTTTAAGTGTTTTAAAATGATTTATTGTTAATTAATTAACTAATTGTGTATGTAGTGGGGTTACTGTGGGCAAATACGTGCCGTGGCGCATGTGTAGAGACCAGCAGACAACTTTCAAGAGCCAGTTGTCTCCTTCTGTCATGTGAGAATTAGGTCTAGAACTTGCTGTCATGAGTTTTGGCAGCAAGCGCCTTCATCCACTGAGACTTCTTCCCAGTTCTGAAATATAGATTTCTGTAGCAGTGGTTCTTAGACTCCTATGTTCCATCCCTTGGAGAGTTTTGTGGCACATGCCACTCCCAGCACTCAGGAGGCAGAGGCAGGAGGATCACTGTGAGTTCGAGGCCAGCCTGGTCTGCAAAGCAAGTCGAGGACAACCAAGGCTACACAGAGAAACCCTGTCTCAAAAAACCAAAACCAACCAACCAACCAAAGAGTTTTGAATTTTTTAAAACATTTCATAATAATGCTAAGATGCCATGTTCATGTTTCTGCTCTCAATGAGAGACAAATACAAGTAATTTTGCATTCTGTGCTTGCAGAATCTTCCACGATATAGTTAATGTGCAGGTAAGCATGTGAGCTCTGGAAGATTAATTACTGTTTTCTCAGTAGGTCAACTGCACATGCTACCCATTTATTTATAGTTTATATACTATGTGACTTTATCTGTATGCTATTTGTTTATTTGGAAGGGACACTCTTAAGGCTGAACCTGAGGTCCCACGAGTGCAAGGCAAGCCTTTCATCACTTACCTACAACCTCAGCCCTCTTGTAACATTCAGATTCGGCGCACTGTTCCCCAGGCTAACCTCAAAATAGTTCAGTAGCCCAAGCAGGCACTGGCAAACATTGAACCTGTGATTGTCATGCCTATATCTTGTGAGTGGCTTATACTACCCTGTCCAGCTATTTATTACTTCACCACTGTCCAACGTGTTATCATTTTGAAATTCCCATTTTTTTAAATATCTATATCAAACCTCATGACATAATAGTTATTCACTGTCCTCCTGTTTGGCATATCCTTAATTTTACATAAAAATTCTAACATTTTAATTCTTCATAAAATGCTATTCTAATTAAATAACTTTTAAATAATTGATGGTTTTACTTTTTGTTGTATTTAATGATGAACTATTGGCCTGGAACAGTGCATCAGAATATGTGCTTTCTTCTTCAGTGAGAGTCTACACTTCAAGCATCTGACAAAAGTTGATCCAGAGCTTTGTGACAATGGTGCGAGGAGTTCACTCGGTAGTAACCAAATCATGACGTGAATAAGAAGAAAGTTTTCTCCTAGAGGTTACTTTGTCTTCTGTTGGAACGTGTACAGATAGAATCAAAGATCTAGTGTAATTTGAGCATCATATTGAGACCAGTCAACTGGGGCACATGGTCTATGGAACAGAGCATCAGCTTTGATGACTGTGTGTAAGGCCCGGGGAGTTGTTGCACCCTTTCTAACTCTAAAGGAGGTGGCAGGGAGGCATCATGCAGAACACATACCGCAGTAGCTGGAGGAACACACCCAACAGCAGAGCCTCAATATGTACGAGCATCAGTAGAGCAGTCATGTTCCACCACTACCCAAGCACAAACACATTTGTCTCCTTAGAGACTTGGTCCTTACGAAGACTTTGCTTACACCTAGTCTTCTGGGTGGCCCCTCTGTCTCACAGTTTAGACAAATCTACAGAGCTGCCTTCATTTGCTGTTCTGCTTGTAGCCATATAGAATCCATGCCAGCAAAATGCAGACATACTTGCATCTAGGTTCCTGACGATAACAGAAAATGAGGAGAGAACATTCTGCATGTTTATGTTAAGTATTGTTTTGCGTCTTTTGTCAGAGGGTTGAAAGGCCCATGCCAACCTCAGTTAGCACTCTCTTTGACTGATGCTTGGGGATCAAATGTAAGCCTTCAGCTATTGCTCGGACATCTGCCGGCCTGTGAGCGTGCGTGCGTGCGTGCGTGCGTGCGTGCATGCGTGCATGCGTGCCTGCGTGCCTGCCATCCCTCTCCCTGGCGTGATGGTCAGGAGCTCACCCTAGGAAACTGTAGGTAAGGCCCCAATTGATTTTTTTCTGTTATAAGTCGTTTTTATCATTGTGTCTCTTCACAACAATAAAACAGTAACCAAGACACTAGTCTTTACAAAAGCTTGTTTATTTTTATCACGAACTAGGCACTGTGGTTAGGCCTCATGGTGCTGTGACTAGCAAGAGTTCATATTTCTTCCCATCATGAATCTGTGTGCAAAAGAACACTAATCTAGAAATCCACAGATTGGTATAAAGGCAATGACAGGTGTTTTGAAGCCCATCTTTTTTCTGTTGTTTTGGTAAATTTATACTAAAGAGCTTTATTGAGACTGAAGAATGGAAATCGTGCAGGAGAATGTGATCCCCACGTCATGACCCGAGGATCGAATGGATTCGCCAGCTAAGCGGGTCCCTACTTTGAGATATGCTGGCATATTTCTATGGCCACAAAGGGGATTCCATATGAAGTGATAAACACAAAAGCACTCTGTAAACTCTAAGCCAGTAACTTATGTTAATTATTATTGATAAAACTATTCACAAGTACACCGAAGAGAGCCGGCTGTTTACACTGTTTTATGTCCTACATAGTGATCTCATAAATAATGCTATCCATCCCAATCATGATTCAGGGAGCACTGCGGCATTTCGATAACAGGAAACTGTATCTTATCTTTCACTCACGGTTTCCTGCTCAGCCCAAAAGAAGGGGACCACAAGTGACTTCCCTATCCCACTGTACTGGTAAAAACCAGTCACCAAGCTCTTTTGACTTGTAATATGTGCACATGTCTACGCTGCTCCATTTTCTCTTGTGTCACCAAAAGTCAAGGTGACCATGACACCCCCAGACTTTTGAATCCCCTTACGACAACTTTTCACTCTCAGCCACCAAACACAGACTGCTTTGGCATGAGAAATTACAGCTGGGAAATGTATTCAATTACATAGTTACCAAGCTTAAAACCAATGCATTAAAAAGCGCACGTGGTTTGCTGGTGCTGTTTTTAGCCACAGTGCCTGGTGCACCATTCCTTGGGATAGCCCCTTACATTACATATAGATGAGGAAGCATTCACACTGTAGAGTGGCCCAGGCTACTGAATGCTCAAGAGCTTTGTCATCTGACATTCAAATCTAATTTTAATGATGATTATTTTCATGTAAATAACCTTCCCACTGAATTTTTGTCTTTTTTCTCCTTCAAGAAGTCTAACAACCTGTTCTGAGTCTCTTTTTAATGGCATATAATCAGGAGGTAGTTTCCCCACATGACCGTCAATTTTTACACATCTCACCTGGGCTGATAAGTCACATCATGGTCCCATGCTAAGATCAGCACAGAGGTCACTCTTTGAGTCCTTTCTGGAACATCCTGCATAACCTTAATCCCAGCAAGACAGCTGTGCCAAAACAGATGGCCTATCAAATTTAGGAACATTGTCCTAAATGTTTTTTACACAGTAACTGGTGCATTCTATGCTGAAGTTGTTTCCAGCATAGTGCATGCATTTGGACGTGCATGAGGACAAACGATGTCTCAGCTACAGTGTTGTAGTCCTGGAGAAAAAGAAAATAAAAACCCCAGAAACCAGGAGATTCATCTTCTGTATTCTGTTACTTCTTGTTTCTCAACGTGTGAACAGATCATTTCTAACACTGGATACTTAATACTGTCCAGGTTTTCCTGGTAGTGTTGTTGCTGCTCAACCTGAGGACCAAGGAGATGGTTCAGTGGGCGCAGTGCTCGTCTTGTAAGCATGAGACCCGAATTTGACACCCCTGCCCCCAGAGACCATGCAAAAGCAAGGCATGGTGGCATGCACTCGTGAGCAGACAGCTGGATAGGCAAAGGCAGGCAAGTCTGTTGGACTCACTAAACAGCTAACTGAGCCTGTTTGGCCAGTTCCAGGCCAACAAGAGACTCTCTAAAGGAAAAAAAATTGATGGATGGTGTTTGAAGAACACCTGAAACTATCCTTTGGTTTCTACATGCATGGTTACACACATTCACACACACACACACACACACACACACACACACACACACACACACACACACGTTTAATCTGAAAGCAGGGAACCTTGGAGAAGAGTAAAACCTTGTGCACTTCAGTGATAAAGTGTTTGTCTTTCACCCTTACTGGACACCCATAACTACAAAAAAAAATTTTTTTTTTTAATTGAAGTCTGTCTAGTGACTTAGAGAAATTCCACTCCAGCCCCACAAATTGCATTAGGAGTCTTTGCTGCGTGTGCAGCAGGATGAGCTGGGAGTCCTAAAATGGCTGGTACTGCTTAGATCAGAGAAGAGGAAGAGACGGTGGAAGCGTGTTTTCTGCTTTACTTTTGTTTGGTCTGGAGTTTTATGGTGCTAGGCTTGGAATTCAAAGCCTGGTGCATGATAACCACACACTGTGCCCCTGGGACATATGCCCAGCACAGAAGCCTATGTAAGCTCAAGTTCTTACGAAACCTTGGCTTGCCCTGTGAATGAAGGAGACAAACATTTTCCATTCTTGGGTGCGTAACCTCTTTACCTATAACCCTCATAATGTCAATAATAAACGGCCACGAATCCACGGTGCCCTAATAGCTCCAGTTTTATCAATTGACTAAAGAAACCTGCCTATCCTTTGCTTTTAGAGCCCTGTCAGGTGGGCACAGATCAAATGTTGTCTTTAAAATCTCCTGATAGCCCAAGATGGACAGTTAAAGCAATGTCTTGCTGATAGGTCTTTCCAATCAATATCTTCCCTGTCATCTTACCTTTCCTTACAAATCAAGCCACAATTTGCCATTAACTGAACTGTAACCCAGGAACCCAGCAATATTCCAAACTCATATGTCATAAACTCCCGAAAATAACAGCATGCCGGAATTCAGGGGGCAATTTCATTGATATACGAGGCAGAGTAGAACTCGGTTCACTCTTCTTGCTCTTATACTGACTTTTTTATATGACAGTGGCAAAAGCACGGATTTTCTGTTTTGCTTTGTTTTCTTAAGCACCCAGGCTATTGAAAGGACCCAAAGCGGGAGGCGGGAGAGATGGCAATATTGTGACTACACATTGAAATTCAAGTTGGGAGTTTAGTCGCTAAAAGTTTTTTTTTTTTAAAGCAACTATTCATTTAATGCATTGCAAAAAAAAATATTTAAATTAGGTTTAGAGAGTCTGTTCAAGTGACTATCAAGATATTTATCAAAACAAGTATATGAAGTTTCATTTGTAGCTCTCAGGTAAGAGCTAGACACCTTGAGTAGGTGCAGTGCTGGTTTTGGGGTTCAGTGGTAAAGATAGCTCAGTACCTCTCACATACTAAGCATGCACTGGAGGTCTCAGCTAGATCCTGGGCCCAGCCAGTGTCCTCTGAAGCCCTAGATACACGGAAGTTCATTCAGTCTGTGTGGTAACCTGGTGGAAGCTGTCGCCATGCTTCCTGTTTCCTTCCTTCTGCATCTAAGAGTGCAACCTGTAGGTTCCAGTCACCAGCAGCGTGTTTCCTACCCAGTAGATGCTGAAGCTATAGGCTAGGAGGCCAGTGGGGAAATCTTACGAAATGTCCCCGTGGGACACAGCTCTAGGACACATGTGTGACTTGCCAGGGTGAGCTGAGCTGTCACTTCCTTGTCTTATGCGGATCCACCCCTAGAGTTTTTCACTAGTTCCAACATGAAGACGCTAGCATGGGTCTCAACCGGCCTCTGAGAAAGCCGAAGGAAAACGTCATTGTTTTGCAGAAGAGAAAAGCTAGGCTTAGGAAAGTTACGTCACTTGTCTGATTGTGTTGCAGCTCCCACTGCATAGATCCCAGTATTATTTTAAGGTAGAGGATTTGCTCATTAAGCACACATCCTCCATTTTGTAAAGTACAAAAGGGCCTGTCTCACCTTCAACAATACACTCGTCAGTCCTCACTGGTGGCCCTCTACCTACACAGACATGCCATCTCTGACTACAATTTTAAAACATCACCAAGAAAAGAAAATATTATCCAAATTATGCAGGATCCAAAGCAATTTTAAAAGTAAATCTTAAGTCTGGAAAAAGCAAGCTGGTAGAATTTAAGATGCAGGTGAAATCCAGAAAAACATTACTTTTAATTCATATTTTACCATAACTAGGTGTCTGTGTGTCTCTGGGTGTGTGTCTGTGTTTCACTGTGTCTGTTTATGAATGTGTCTGTGTGTGTGTGTGTCTGTGAGTGAGTGTCTATGTACTCTGTGTATGAGTCTGTCTGTGTTTGTGTGCGTGTGTGTCTGAGTGTGTATCTTTGTATCTCTGTGTCAGTGTGAGTATGTGTGTCTCTGAGTGTGTATGTGTATATATATATATATCTGTGTCTGTGTATGAGAGTTATTTGTGCATTGTGTGCCTGAGTGTGTCTCTATGTCTGTATGAGTGTGTGTTTACGTGTGTAGTGTTGGACACTGAGTCAAAGACCTTGTGAATGCTGAGCAGGGGTCCTCCCACTGAGCCTCCATAAGGCTCTTTCATGTAAAGTAGCCTGGCTCTTCTCCATGAGTAACTTAGACATGATGTATTTGGGGATAATACATTTTCAAACATTCCAGAAAGGGTTGTGGGAACCAGGTACGTGCACTCTCTGTCAAGGAAAACAAACACTTCAAAGACTGAAGCATAAATCTCAGTGTAAACATCTAACCCAAGCCCTGGAGTTGTGCCCTGAAGCTTGCAGCCACTTTGAACTGGAGCTGAGCTATTTCTGGACTTGAGTTTTTAATACATCTTTTACTAGGGGTGGGGGGGGGGCTGTAGGACTAAGTGATAGTGAGACCAGGAAGGAGAAAGCTATATTAAACCCTGGCAGTCTACCTGCTCGACCTATAGATAATTCCCACTGGGGATGCTGTGTGAGTGTTCCCCCGTGAGCCTGCCAGCCTAGGGCATGGTGACAACTTGGCCAAGCAGGCTGGCTTCCGAGGGGCGAAGGGCTTAGAGAAAGTGGATGTGTGTTAAAGGACAAGCTAGTACCTCAGCTGAGACTTGTTTAGGCTTTGCTTGGCTGACCCTTTTATCTGCTTCAAATGTTTGTTTAAAGGTCCCCTTCTTTGCAAGGCCCAGCCTGAGCCTTCTGTGTGCGATCATGTCCTTTCTTCATGTATCATGCAAACTGATGCGCATCAAAAGTCAGTGGAAAGAAAAATAAGAAACCATCCCTCCCTGGATTTTCTCATAACTTTAAAAATGCTGTGTGGACCCTCTGGCCATGCCGGGATTTTGTCATATGGAAGTAAGCTGGCCGGGATTTGAGAGGTCATCTTTTTATCTTTATCTGTAGCCATATTTGAAAGACAAATCATCTACAGGTTCATATTCAACATGGCGGATGAACAGCTTCTTGGTTTAGGAATTTTATCCTGTGAAGGGTCTGTTCCCTCAGAGCTGCTCTGGCTTGGAGATAATCGTGCTCCTTAACCTCCAGCATGACTAGCCGAAGCGGCATGTACGGAGGATGGGGGAGGGGCTCTGCGGAACCAGATAAAGGTCAAGGGCTCGTAAACCAATTCTAAGGCAGCAGCAGAGAGAATGTGAGCCCAGTGCTCTGACTAATACCGGAGAGATTTATGAATTGCTCAAGCCAGCAATAGCTCAGCTGAGGTTCAAGGTGGAATCAGGTTTCAGGACACAACTCCAGGGCTTGGACTGGACGTAAACACTAAAGATTTATGGCTTGGTCTCTGAAGTGTTTGTTTTTCTTGGTTCAGAGGTGCCCCAGGGAGATGACCCTGTCTTGATTTGGCTTTAGAGTTCTAAAGAGCTTCGACTGTAGGAATCTGATTGTCACAGATTTCTTGGGGGTGGGGAGACTTCACATTGCAAATGTATTAATCAAATTTGTAATAACAATGATATAGCATACGGAAAGGAAAGGAAAAAAAGAAAGAAAGGAAGGAAGGAAGGAAGGAAGGAAGGAAGAAACACTGACTCCAAGCTATCAAAATTCCAAAGGGAGAATTTTGTGGTAAAATTGCTGAAAGGAGAATAATGAGGTTCCAGGTTTAGAGATGCCAAACTTCCAAAGATGCTCATGATCTTCAGAGAAGTTCACACTCTGCTTGGGAAGAAATACAAAACTGGACCCCTTTACTTGATGGGGAAGGGCATCCCAGACGTTCAGGGCATGGACCCAAATGACTATAATCTAGAACGCCCCTAAGCAAAGCTCAGCAAAACCAGAGAGAAGCATTGAGCTGTGTGGAGAAGCAAGGCATCTTCTGACTGAAGAGTATTCTGTTAGATACTACTATCTTAATCCATGCTTTAGAAGTGCAGAACAGAAAGAATTATTGATCATTAAGGTCAGTCAACACAGCGAGGCCAGAGTCCAGATTCAAATTCAGCCTATTTGTTCACTCCAAAGAAAAGCTTAACACACGTACGCAGATGCAGACACACACCCCTTCTACTCATAAATCTTTTTTTTTTTTAAGATTTATTTATTTATTATTTATACAGTGTTCTGCCTGCATGTTAGCTTGCACGCCAGTAGAGGGCACCAGATCTCAGTATAGGTGGTTGTGAGCCACCATGTGGTTGCTGGGAATTGAACTCAGGACCTTTGGAAGAGCAGACAGTGCTCTTAACCACCGAGCCATCTCTCCAGCCCACTCATAAATCTTCTTACTTGCACCGAGACATGTATTTTTGAAGAATAGTGTATGTGTGTCATTTTTAACTTTTCTGTTCTATTTTACTTTTTCACCACCAGAATACAAGGCAGAAGAAGCTTATGACTACATTATTTGAATAAAAATAACAGATGGTCATTGTAAAAGTGAAATTAAAAAAGGCACTTGCTTAAAAACAATCTCCTAAAGGCATTTGGTAGATACTATTTTTAAATGCTCACATAACATCAGTAGATGTGGATTGTCTTGATTTTGTTGTTGTTGTTGTTGTTGTGTTTTGTTTCCTTTTTAAAGCAAATCAGGAGTGTTGTGATAACGTACTGCCATTTGAGCAAGCTCAGCTCATAGCCATATTGTGGATACTGTCTAAGTTAATTCATTCATATAACTCATATTATTATCAAATAATAAAAGTAATATATAACTTAATAATTTTCTTTTAGTAAGATTTATTTTTATTTTTAATTATACATAGGTGTGTGTGTGTGTGTGTGTGTGTGTGTGTGTGTGTGTGTGTGTGCGCACGCGCACATGTGAGTCCAATGCCCTCTGAGGCCAGAAGAGGTCACTGAACCTTCTGGAGATGGAGTAAGAGGTGATTGTAAACCACCAAACATGGTACTGGGAACCAAACTCTGGTCCTAGAAATAGCAAATGCTGTTTATCACTGAGCCATATCTCCATTTCTTATTTTTTAAATATGTATTGGAGATTTTTGTCTTCTAATTCATTGTTTTTAAAAAACTATCTTCTCTCTCTTTTTTTTTTTTCTTTTTTAGGTTATAACATAATAACATAATTTCTCCCTCCCTTTTTCTCCCTCCACCTCCCCCCATGGAACCCTCTTTGCTTTTTAAAAAAAATTAATGGCCTCATTATATATTAATCACTGTTATATGCACATATGTATACATATATGCATATATATTCTTAGTTCTTTGTGTATGGTTGAGGCCTTGTGGGCTGGGAAAAGTTCTTCACCAACCCTTCATCAACAAAGGTCTAATATCCAAAACATACAAAGAACTCAAAATATTAAACACCAACTAACAAAGTAACCCAACTTAAAAATGGTGTACAGAGCAGATATTAGCCATATAATACAGGATAGTCATACCTAAAGAAGCTAAGTAACAAGGAGGACCCTAGGAAAGATGCTTAATTCTCATTCAGAAGGGCAAATAGAATAGACACTGGAAGCAGTTGAAGAGAGGGAACAGGATGGGAGCCTACCATAGTTGTTCTCTGAAAAACTCCACCCAGCGGGTGATAGAAGCAGAAGCTGAGTCTCCCAGCCACACTTTGGGCAGAGTGCAGGGAGTCCTAGGGATAAATTGGGGGATAGAAAGACCTGGAAGAGACAGGAGCTCCACAAGAAGGTCAACAAATCTGGCCCAGGGGTGGGGGCGGGGCAGCAAAGACTGATGCACCAAACATGGACCATACATGGAGAGGACCTAGCCCCCCCCAACTCAGATGTAGCCTAGAGGCAGCTCCATCTCCATATGGGTCCCCTATTAAGGGAAGTAGGGGATGTCCCTGTCCAGCACTCAGTTGCCTGTACTTTGCTCACTTTCCCCTGGTGGGGCAGCCTTGCCCTGGCACAGAAGAAGAGGATGCAGGCAGTCCTGATGAGACTTGATAGGTTGGGGTCAGTTGATATGGGAGAAGGGCTTCCTTCCCCTCTTGAAGGACTAGGGGAGGGGCATAGCAGAGTGAGGATTAAGGAAGGAGGGTGGGAACAGGAGAAAATGAGGAAGGGGGCTACAGTTGGGATGTGAAGTGAATAATTTTTTAAATAAATTAAAATAAATAAATAAAAATTAGAAAAAAAAAGTGCTTGAGGACTTCCAAGATGGCAACAGACAGTGGAGACAGTATCTAAGTGACAGGACATCAGAGACAGTAGCTCCAGTGAGTAACCTGATGCCTAACTCCAGAACACCAACATAGGTGTCCCCTGGATGGAAGGGGACATCTGGGGAGCTGGAGACACACAGTTTTAGGCCTCCTGGAGCTGTCTGCAGGGTCCAGGAGTCATGCATGCTCCAGGGGCTTTCTACTCTAGCAACCAGGCCTCGGATTCCTCTCGCTTCCCTACTTCCCTGACAGCAGCACCTGGATACTAGGAACTGTATCCCAACCTCCAATCCATGATACTTCTGGTCCCCCTGTGGAGACCAAGTGGACAATAGGACCATACAGAGTCCCAGTTCCAAGATGGTGGAGCCCAGCTGAATATGAATGCCAGGAGTCAGTGTCTGCCCTGTGAGCAAGCCTCTGTGAAGCTGACTCCAAAACACCAGAGCCCGTTCGTGTTCCTCTGGACTTCCCTCACTATCCTAAAGATGACTTTGGACTCCAGAGATGTGCAGATCCAGCCTTCAGTTCAGATGTACTAGCTTGAGGAGAACTGCTGGACCTCACTGGATCACAAAAGCCCAAGAAACCCAGCAGTTTCTGGGAATAAACAGCCAACTCCATAGACAACCAGAGGGCTAAAGGCCAGTGTAAGAACATAATCAACAAAAACCAGAGAAATATGGCTCCACTAGAACCCCCAACAAACACTTGGTATGCAGTTGAAACACAGGAAAATGACCTTAAGTCTATGTTTATGAAGTTGTTAGAGACATTTAAAGAGGAAATGAGTAAATCCCTAAAAGAAATACAGGAAAATGCAATCAAACAAGTGAAGGAAATGAATAAAGCAATTCAAAACCTGAAAAATGGAAATAG
Organism: Acomys russatus; assembly: GCF_903995435.1. NCBI lineage: Eukaryota > Metazoa > Chordata > Mammalia > Rodentia > Muridae > Acomys > Acomys russatus. Next base: position 9,014,453 of record NC_067162.1, read on the forward strand.
AACCAATTAAGAAAGCACAAATGAAAAAATCCTGGAGATGGAAGACTTAGAGAAGAGAACAAGAGGCACAAATGTAAGTATCAGTGACAGAATATAAGGATGGAGGAGAGAATTTTAGGTGTAGAAGATACAATTGAAGAAACTGATACATCTGTCAAAGAAAATATTAAATCGAAAAAAAAATCCTGACACAAAACATCCAAAAAATCAAGGACACCGTGAAAAGCCAAAACCTAAGAATAATAGGAATAAAAGAAAAAGAAGACTCCAAGCTCCAAGAATCAGAAAATATTTTCAATAAAATAATAGAAAAAATTTCCCCAACCTAAAGAAAAAAATGTCTTTAAACATACAAGAGGCTTACAGAGTACCAAATAGACTAGAGCAAAAAAGAAATTCCTCCCATAACATAATAATCAAAAGACTTAATCTACAGAACAAATATAAGATATTTAAAATGGCAAAAGTATAAAGACAGACCTATTAGAGTCACACCTGATTTTTCAACAGAGACTATGAAAGCAAGAAGGGCCTGGGAAGATGTCATGATGACATGAAGAGACCGCAGATGTCAGCCCAGGCTACTATACCCTGCAAAGCTTTCAATCACCATAGAGGGAGGAAGCAATATCTATGCACCAACCCAGCCCTACAGAAGATACTAGAAGGAAAGCTCCAATACAACAAGATCAACTACATGTAAGAAAACACAGGATATAGATAACTTCACAACAGCAAAACCAAAAGAAGGCAAGCACACAAACACACTGTCACTAACAACGCTACAATAAAAGACACCGGCTGACAGAATGATTGTGTAAACAAGATCCAAATGCTGATTCATACAAGAAACACAGCTTAACAACAAAGATAGACATTACCAGAGTAAAGGGCTGGAAAAGGGTTTTCCAAGCAAAGGTACCCAAGAAGCAAGTTGGAACAGCCATCCTAATATCTAATAAAATAGACTTTCATCCAAAATTAATGAAAAGAGATGGGGAAGGACACTACATTCTCACCTAAGGAAAAATTCACCAAGAGGACATCTTAATCAATGAACTATGCTTTAAATACAAGGGCACCTGCACTTGTAAAAAAATATTATTAAAGCTTAAATTGCATATCAATCCCCACATCTTAATAAGGGAAGACCTTAACACCTCACTTTCACCAGTGCACAGATCATCAAAACAGAAATTAAATAGAGAACTAATGAAACTAAGAGATGCCATGAATCAAATGGGCCTAACAGATACCTACAGAACTTTTCACCCAAACACAAAAGAATATACCTTTTTCTCAGCACTTCACAGAACCCTCTCCAAAAATTCCCCATATAGTTGGTCATAAAACAAACCTCAAATGATCAAGAAAATTGAATTAGCCCATTGTTCTTTTTAAAGCTAGACTAAAAAACAAAAACAAACAAGCAAATCCTCAAAACAAGAAATAACAAAAAGCCTGTACACTTATGGAAACCAAACAACTCTCTGCCCAGTGACCACTGGATCAGAGAAGAAATAAAGAAACTAAAGACCTCCTAAAATTCAATGAAAATGAGAATACAACATACCCAAACTTATGGGATAACATGAAAACAGTGCTAAGAGGATAGTTCATAGCACTAAGTGCCTTCCTTTAAAAAAAAAAAAAAATGGAGCGATACCATACTAGCAACTTGACAGCTTACTTGAAAGTTTTAGGAAAAAAAAAAAAAAAAAAGAAGAAGCAAACATACCAAAAGGAGTAGATGGCTGGAAATAACCAAACTCAGGGATGAATCAGTAAATCAGAAACAAAGAGAGCAATACAAAAAAATCAACAAAACCAAGAGCTGGTTCTTTGGGAAAATAAGCAAGATAGACAAACTCCTAGACAAACTAACAAAAGACAGAGAGACAATACCCAAATTAACAAAATCAGAAATGAAAGGGGGGACATAACAACAGATACTAAGAAAATCCAAAGAATCATTAGGACTTACCTCAAAACCCTGTATCACACAAAATTGGAAAAAAAAAAAAAAGGATGATTTTCTTGATAGATTTCACCTGCCAAAGTTAAGTCAAAATCAGGTAAACAGTTTAAACAGTCCTAAAACCCCTAAGGACATTGAAGCAGTCATCAAACGTCTCCCAACCAAGAAAGACCCAGGAAAAGGTGGTTTAAGAACAAAATTCTCTCAGAAAATTTAGAAAATACACATAAATTAAGCTAAGATAAATCCTGAGTGATTTAAAAGGTATCACAAGCACTTAGCATAGTGAAGAGAGCTGCTTTGCTAAGAAGTGAGGTTAGAGATGAAAAGGGGAAGATGACTAATTCAGTCTGGGAGAGGATGGTGTCTGACGCTGGGTGTAGAGCGAGGATGGTGTCTGACGCTGGGTGTAGAGCGAGGATGGTGTCTGACGCTGGGTGTAGAGCGAGGATGGTGTCGGACGCCGGGTGTAGAGCGAGGACGGTGTCTGACGCCGGGTGTAGAGCGAGGACGGTGTCTGACGCCGGGTGTAGAGCGAGGACGGTGTCTGACGCCGGGTGTAGAGCGAGGACGGTGTCTGACGCCGGGTGTAGAGCGAGGACGGTGTCTGACGCCGGGTGTAGAGCGAGGACGGTGTCTGACGCCGGGTGTAGAGCGAGGACGGTGTCTGACGCTGGGTGTAGAGCGAGGATGGTGTCTGACGCTGGGTGTAGAGCGAGGATGGTGTCTGACGCTGGGTGTAGAGCGAGGATGGTGTCTGACGCTGGGTGTAGAGCGAGGATGGTGTCTGACGCTGGGTGTAGAGCGAGGATGGTGTCTGATGCTGGGTGCAGACATTTCCTAATTTCTGTGTTTTGGGAGTGTGGCTAGAGCATACAGTCACTGTGATTTTTAATAATGGCATGTGAATACACTAAGATAAGAACGAAAGTATGATTTACGTGTGGAGCAAACACGCACTATAAACTGTAACCTTTACTCACATTCCTGTGTATAATCACAAATGTTATATATCTACATACACATATGTATTCTCATATATGTAGCATTTGAGTAGGCACACAATGTCTATTTTTACATAAACAATTATAGATACATTTGTGAGATTATCCACCAAGGTAACTCATAATGATGTGATGAAATAAAAACAGGACACAATAGGAAAGTCTGCTCTGGCATGTAGAATGTGCTAACAAACCTTATCTGGATTATTTATATAAGGAGTAGGAACAGAATGCTATCCTTTCTAAGGGCGTCTTAGAAGTGACTCCTGTCACTTTTCATAATTCGTTGACCACTGCTTGTCATGAAAGCTGATTTTAGACTATAGCAGGAGGTTAAAAACCCCTAAGTGAAGAAGTGGGCACTTTCAGACAATAATACAATCTAATATAATTATGAACTTAAACACACACCGGGATATACATAGACACATCACAGAAGAGGAGTTTCAATGATGGCAAGATGGCCCAACCATTCCAATGCTTGCAAACACATATCATGGAGAACGGCTACAAGAAGGGCTCATTCTCAGGACACGACGCGGTCATCTCATTCGGATGGCGCCAAGTCAAAACAGGAATCAATAGGCTGTCCTAGTTAGGGCTACTATTGCTGTGACGAAACACCATGACCAAAGCAATTTGGGGAGGAAAGGGTTTATTTGTCTCACACGTCGACATCATTGTCGTCTTTGAAGGAATCGGGACAGGAACTCACGCAAAGCAAGACCCTGGGGGTCGGAGCCAGTGTAAAGACCATGGAGGGGTGTTGTTTACTGGCTGGCTCAGCCTGTTTTCTTATAGAACCCAGGACTGTCAGGAGCCATAGGACCTTGCCTGACCTGCCCCAGTGGCTGAGAGGCCCTGCTGGCTGAAAGCCACAGCTGTCTGCATACTTGAGATAATTATTCTGCCTGGCTACCACAAAGACCCAGCCTGACCTTGAGAAAGAGAACATTCGATGTATCGAGACTTCTGTATAGTCGCCCCACTCCATACCTGCTGTCCTTGGGCCTGGCCCAGAAGATTTTGTAACTTTCCACTGCATTCCTTCTCACCCCCGCCCTTTCAGAAGCTTATTATAAATTTGGATACCCCCTTATAATAAACGGCCCTCGATAAGCAAAGTTTTTCCTGGGCTCGTGCCTTTCTCTCGCCCTATTCTTTATTCACAGGTCACGACCTTCCTCGCCACTCCACGAATAACTGAACCGGCGGGTCGGGAACCCAGGACCACCTGCCCAAAGAAGGCACCAGGCACAATGGGCTGGACTCTCGCTCATCAGTCACTAATTAAGAAAACATCCTCCAGCTGATCTCGTGGAAACCTTTTTTTCCCACTGAGGTTCCCTCCTTTCAGATAGCTCTAGTTTGTGTCAGGTTGATATAAAACTACCCAGTACGGACGTTATGTATAAAGTTCACAGCCTACCATTACCAGAGGCAACGTTACAAAATGCAAACAAGATGTCAAGGCAAAGACAAGTAGCAAAATAGAATCAAAGATAAATGTTAGCTGGGTCGATAGTAATTATCATGTCATATGAAGCCAAGTACAAAGGAAAAGTAACAGCTGGATGTCCAAGCTTGGGAAATTTACGCTGTGGTACAATCTCATGAATAAAATTTACTGTAAGTCCTTACCTGCATGTTGTATTTTATAATGCATACACTTAAAAGTGTAGGTCACATAAGACTTACTAGTAAAATGAGAGTCACAAGGGCCCATGAACACTTACTTATTCAGCTGGAGAGGATTGAGATTTCACAGCCATTCAATTCTAAGACAGAGCCTTTAAACTTCCTAGGTTTCGGCGTATTCTCAGCACTCCGTGGAGATTTGCTGGTAAGGACTTTTTGTTATTCTGCTGGCTTCAAATAATTCAAAAACCTCTCCCAAAAGATTGGAAAGGGAGGAAAACTCACCAGAACAGATTCTGCTTTCATCAATGTCAATGTAGTAAAAGTCATTTTTATTTTTATCTGATGCTGGAGGTGAGCTCTCAGAAACAGGATAGGGGCCAGCTGGGTTAATCTCACTTTTGCTTCCAATCGTGGTGTGATTTTTTTGTTGTTGTTGTTGGAATTTATTGCCATTGACGTATGGGCTGACAAATGGGTCTGGAAATTGGGGAGAGGTGGTTATCTGCTGAGAGAAACTTGAACTTATCTTATTCTTAACCCTAAAAAAAAGTTCCCTTCCCCCAAATGTGAAGCAGTGTTATTTTTATTTTGGCTTATATGTATTTAACGCTCAGAGTTAACTGTCAGCCTCCCCAGGTTTATTCATTTGTAGCACTTTCAAATGTGTCTGCAGTTTTCACTGATTATTTTTATTATGTTTCTTTTTTAACATATACATTTATATTATTGCACATGAGTAAAATAAAGTACACACAGCAGGAAGAACCACGAGACAATAAGGAGTTATATAAGTTTACATTCATAGTTATTTGCCTATTTGTATTTGTCAAACTTACAGTAAACATCTTTCCTATCTCGTTGGGTCTAAATTTCTGAATGAAAGTCAGTATCTATCATATCTCATCTCTATTAACTTAAAACATCTATCTTGATCTAAAAACATCTTAACTCCTAACCAATTAAGCTTAATTGTAAGACTAAACTCTTTGGTCTTTAGCACCATCAGAGACTTGAGAAGGAATAAAATTTAAATACCTGAGTGAACCAAAAGTGGAGGTTACCAGCTTCCAAAATGAAAAAAAAAAAAAAAAAAAGACTGAGACAGTTCATTGCCTGAGCAGTCACCAAACACTCTCTATAACCTTGGAGCATCATCTTTGGCCTTCTGTCCCATTATCTCTGCCAAGACAGGGTAAGCAAGTCCTCAATAGTGTCTGCATTTATTTTGATCATAGAGAACAAAAAGTAATTGATATACATGAGGATTTTTCAACCATAGAAACTCTCTGTTTTAAGTTGCATGTTAATACACTGCAGACATGTGTGGCCATGCATTTCTATCTGATGCCTTCTTCCCACTTAAAATAATATTTTCTTATTTTTCTGATGACCATTTGATACATATTTTGTCTAAGTCTACCTTTTACTCAAAATCAATGACCAGTTGAAAATCTGAACCACAAGAATAGTCAAGTAGTTAGGCAGAAAACTGAGCCATTGTCTTTAAAGAATCGAAAGGAAACACACTCCAGTTTTGCCTTTCTTTGCTTACTCATTTCTTAATAACACAGATCCAAGTAGGCATGAAAAGAGGGAATCAATCAATTTAAAACAAACTCTTCCCTTTAGCCCTAAAGGTACATGTTGCAATTGCAAGCAGCACACATCCATCAAATTTAAACTTTGCATTCTAAAAAGTTGAGAATGAATTTTTCACTTGTCATCCTTTTGTAAATTTGGTGACTTTGTAAGGGGATTAAGACAAATATAAAAATAAAGATAATATAGGACACAAAGTACTTTAGTAAGAAAAGGATAAATTTCCAGTGGGTAGCATCCTGCTGGATGTAGATTTACGGTGCTTTCCTCCTAGAGTCCTCCCATCCTCACTCTGGGATCCAGACACTTCAACCCACCCACAAAAACTTCAACTCAAAATTTACTCTGCCCACAAAATGTGCAGGGATAGAGATATAGCAGAGATTGAGGGACCGTCCAACCAATGCCTGGCCCAACCTCAGACCCACCCCATGGGAAGAGGACCAAGCCCTGACAGCGTTAACCACACTCTGCTATGCTTGCAGTAGAGATCTTACATAGCTGTCCTCCGAGAGGCTCTACCCAGCAGCTCAGCTAGAAACAGATGCTGAGACTCAGGCAGACACTGGGCAGAGCTCAGGGAGTCTTGTGGAAGAGGGTGTGGGGGAGGGAGGGAGAATAGAAAGACCTTGAGGGGGCAGGAGCTACATAAAGACCAATAGAACCAACTAACCTGGGCCCAGGGGGACTTATGGAGACTGATCAAGCAACCAAGGACCAAAACACAAAAAAATAATGTTGCAAACTTCAAAGTATTCTATGAACCACTATCAGGGAATAAGATATCTCGGACAGTCTCCATTTTCACAGAAGTACCTGACGGTAAATGGTCAGTAGTGAAACAAGCTTGACAGTTTCTCTTCAAGTGGTGGTTTACTTCTTGCACTTCTTTTCAGTGACTGTTAGTGTTTATGTACAAGTCAAAAAAAACATAAGACCAGCGATTTCTTTCTAGCAAGCCTTGGTTTATGGAGCACTGTCAGTAGGATGATCTACCGCACATTATGTTTTGATGGCACATATCACAGTGTGCTGATGAAATGAGTGATAGAGCTTGATTAAAGATCTGAAAGTACAAATCATTCATATGCAGAAAGTAGCTTAAAATCCTCCTCATGGAGAAGCTTTTATTAGAAAAATTAACACTCAAACATATTTTCTATTTACGTTAATGGAATGCCAAATTTTTATATTATTGAATCTACACATTTTTCACTATGAGAATACAATCTCAATTTTACTAGACTGATTTTGTGTTTACTTTTGAATCCACTGATGTTGCACAACTTTGTATGATTTCATTTTTATCTGCAAGCATAATTTTACTTCTTCTTTATTTTGCTTCCTCTATGTTTCATGCCTGTTGGCAAAATGAGGACATACTCTA